>NW_028244360.1:0-54478 GCF_964263255.1 Lissotriton vulgaris
GGCGACGTCTTCGCGTTGGGCGCCTAAAGACCCCTGGCCTAGCAGCCAGCGCTGACACTGTCGGTCATGGTTTTCCTTAACTCACTGCACTAATTCTCTCTGCCAGCTCCGACATTGTAACTGCTGTGGCGGCCTTGATTATGATGGCCTACAGCAGATGTGTGTCCGGGCCATCATGTGCAATATAAGCAACGGTGCTGCCACATAATTATTGCGGTTGCCTTCCAGAAGAATAATAAACTTCCTGCTCTAGGAGCGCGATAGTTTGGGAATGGACATGACGTAAGACAGGCTGACACAATGCTGTGCAGCAGCACGGCCTTGGGTGATACATTGTAGCAAAGAGGCAGAGCCTGTGACTGGCAGGCACTTTGCTGGGATTAAAGAAGACCACAGAGGCAGCGTGTCGGCACAGGCAGACCACAGGCAGTGCCTGCAGCCAGGTGCCAGACTCACGATTACTGCCATCAGTAAATGTACATCTGAGACTGCCACTATGCGTTATGCGTGACAATACATTTCAGTGCGGTGATGCGGAGCCCCATAATGTATAAAGTGTGCACTATTAATTCTGTAGGATTAAAGCTCATAATGCACCCAAACGGGTTTATGGCGCTAACAATCTTCAAGGACACTCAGTCACCAGGGAACATGGACGAGCTCATCATTGGCATCCTTTTAGGGCACATTAAACTCCTAAAATAAATCAAGTATTTGCAGTGTAATTGGTCTCCCATTACTGAAAGTTTGAGCTATTGACATTGCAAATAATAATGCATCACCAATAGCTCAAACTTTAATTAATGCTAGACCTTTTGTATTGTAAATGCGTATTTCTTTTCCCCAACATTTCTGATTCCAAAATGGTGATGCTCCTGCATCGTGTGTTGTGCAGGGTGGGACCAAAGTTGCGGTTGGTGCTGAAGGGAAGACATCTCATCATGGCCACCCTGAGAAGGGGTAAGCGGCAGCTGGAATTGCAGGGGACCTGTCGTTTCAGTTGCACTGCCATAGGCAGTCTAACAGGGCACTGGGTAAGGTATCTGAATTCAAGACGGTCACAGAAAAAAACATTGAAAACAGACTAATTGCAAAGGTGGAGCAAGTAAAAAAAAGACATGTGCAGTAAAGGGTCATAGGAAGAAAAGATGATATATCAATATGCAATAACTGTAGAAAACAGCAATGGCATGGAGTAGTGACAAGAATACTGAACATAGTAAGTTGTGTTAACACAACAGTGGCATAGGAGAACATTGCCAAACAGAGTCAATGGCAAAGAAACAGAGAGACTAGAAGGAACCAGGAAGAGTCTGTAGGGCACACTTCACTTTAAAAAAGCCACCACAAATAGACATAAGATTTCCACCAATGAGAAGCATACACAGGGAAATTGAGGTGGCGAATAGAGAACACTATCACAATAGCACTATAAAGGGAAGTCGCCTTTTACAGCCACAGTGAGGCACACTGAAAAAAGCACGTGCCTTGCGAGCAGCGCTGAAGAAAAGAAAGGCGATGCTCGCCAAACTCTATTTTTTCAATATTGTAAATTATTCATAAGCAGCGAGGCACGCTGCCTGTGTCGCACTGTTTACTAAAAGCAAATAATATTGAAAAAATAGAGGTTGGAGAGCCGCACCGAAGAAAAGAAAGGCGTAGCCACCATTCTTAAAGGTTCCTCGTTGCTTACTGAACGTTCAAAATAGACCAGGATCACTCTACTCACAAGGAACCAGGGTTTCAAGTGTGCAACAAGGAACAGCGGTTCCTGTTGACTATATGAAAAATATTTGATAATTATAAAGCTCAATTGCATATACTTTTTATGGGAACGGATTGTCAGAGGGAGAATCAAAATCATACAAAACAGGAGTTTTAAGAGTTTTACTAATTTTTTCCTTAGTAAAGTATAATGGACTCAAAAGTCAAAAATCCATTCTCCCTTTAGAGCTACTTCAAAGTATGCATCCACAAACATATATTCGCATCAATCAAATACAGCCAACTACAACTCATCCAGGTAGCACTCCACTCAGGATGTTAAGGCACCGACAAAAAGATTTTATGAAATACCACCAATAATTCAATAAAAGCATGCAGTTAAAAAGGTCCCAAAATACATTCAATATATTTTAAAAGATATAATATATAACAATTGATCAAATTGTCAAAAGTCCAAAAAACCCCTGTAAAGGAATATGAAGAGACGCTCACATTTGTCTTATAGGTGTTAATTTGTTTTTTGACGCTAGTATTTTTTTACATTTGTTAAGGACAGTAAATATACAAAGACAGAGAATTAATTTATCTGTGGCGTGCTGTCTAATATCACAAAGTAACACCTATAAGTGCATTTATGTAATGGAATTATGTTGCATACTGTTAGACCTAGGGTTATTCTAGACAACAAGTGGGTAACGTGTGCAAAGTGCTAAGGCTGCTCCAAGGAATATGCGTGTAAAGCTTGCGTAACCTTTCAGGAACTCAGAGCCCATCCATACCAAAAATGACACTACACCTTCTTTTTAGAAAAATAAGGTTCGTACTTTATAAAAATAGATTTTGTTCTCTTTGCTTTGTTAGTTCTCTCGTTACATCAGTACAACACCTTTTTAAATTAATGCAGATCAAAACACTTATTACCCTTCACATTAATAAAGTGAACAATCTTTCCTCTTTGCAGTTCAATCAGGTGAAAACATACAATTAATTCTTCTTGACCTTGTTCCTAAATAAGGCAATACAATACCAGAGTAAGAGATTCTCTCAAGACTGGGATTTCCTGAAGGATAACCACTTGATACTTTACCCCTACGCGTGCAGGGTCAAGCGCTCTTATTATTCTTGGTATACAATACTTCAATAGTTCACACTGTTGCCTCAGTGGATGAGAATGAGTAAAATTACCATCACACTTTAGTTTATTCCTGTTGACACTCCCTCATTCTAGTAGGGCGACTTGGCAGGGCCAGTATACACTTATGCTGTAATAAGGGATACTGCTACTCCTTCTCTTGAACCGAAAGACCCAGCTCCCTAAGACTGGTACTTTTTAAACTGAGCCCCCCACTCTCTCACCTCCAACACCTCCTCTTACAATTCGTTAATCCCCTGTCACTAGTTCCAGTGAAGATAGTACTTAAGTTTCTTGAGGCAGTTTTTAGTTCAGGTGGGAGGAATAATGCTGCTAACGTTTACTCCCCTCAGAGTTCTGAAGACACTCTGGGAAGCGCTGTCTCTTTAAGCGCCGCCTTCGCTCTCCACCCGATAAAGACCCAGCCTACTTTAACTCCACTGGTGTCTGTCAGTGCTGAAGAGATTCGGCCTCCCCTCAGAGTCTGGCGGTGGTCGGGCAGCGCTCCTCTTCCTTGGCTCAGATGCACCGGCGGTACCTCTTTCCGCTGCGTTCCCAAGGCGCTGCTCCTCCCTCACTGCTGACGCCGGGGATGTAAATGTAAATGTATTTGAGCTTATATAGCGCACAGCTACCCACAAAGGGTTTCCCGGCGCTTGCTTAGGGAACCCGTCCTGGTATTCCCCTGTGAGATAACCCCGGCAGGGTATCCACAAGGTGAAGGCCAGGCATCCCGCCGCGAGGGGCCGTTGTGGAGATTAAGCAAGCTATTGCCCAGAGTCGCAGAGTGTGAACCCGTGAGTTGAGAAGGCACCGGAGCGAGAATTATCGAGTCCGTGGAATTTTTTGAGCCCAAGACCCGCCGAGGCGGGGAATTGAACCCTGGTCCTGGGCCGATCTCAGCTTCCGGGTCTGCCGCCTCTAACCCCTGAGCCACACTTCTCCACCTCCGGAAGTTCCGCTCTCGCTGGTGTCGATCCGCCGGTCTCCTTGGTGACGCCGCGGGTCGGCTCCTCCCGCCGGGGAACACCTCCGGAAGCCTCTTCCCTGCTCCGCTGGAGCCGGTCTGCCAAGCTCCCCTTCGTCACCGCACGACCGCTCCTCACGCCGGGGGTCACTGGAGACTCTGCTCTTCACTCCGCTTGGTGAGTGTTCGATCACGCACCCAAAGCCGGCTTCGAAGCTGGAGGGCCGGCTCCACAGCCGATGAAGGGGGGAGGGGGTTCTGGAGACTTTGAAGGGTCGGCAGTCCTCACTAAATAGTCTTCCTCCCACTGCCAACCTTCAGAGAGGGTTTTTTGTGCACAAGTCTTGTGGTGAGAATTAACAATTTTGGACACAAAGGTTAATCAGGCTTCTGCCAGGTCAGGGTTTGGTCATCACCAGAGGGGTAGTGTCAGAACAGGTGATTGCCGGCCCACGAGTCGATCGTCCACTTGTAGAGCACCGTCCTAATAATAATAATAATAATAATAATAAAGAGCTTATAGAGCGCTCAGTAACGCCATCACGGCGTGTCCCCGCGCTAAGCTACCAGTGAACCTGCATAGGACAGCCAGCCTCTATGCAGTATATAGGTGAGTTTTGAGCATAGCCCTGAAACGCAGTTCATTGCCCTCCAGTCGCAGCACAGGGGGTAATTTGTTCCAGTTTTGCGCTGCAAGTAGCGCAAAGGAGCGTCCTCCCATTCTCGCCTTCCTAGTCCTGGGGACAGTCAGCAGACCGGTGCCTTCTGAACGGAGGGTCCTGGTAGGCTCATAACGGCTGACTAGCTCCCTCAGATATGCTGGTGACTTGTCCCAGACAATACGGTGGCAAAACAGGAGGCATTTAAATAGCACACGCTTCTTCACCGGAAGCCAGTGAAGCGCATCCAGCGCCAGTTTTGAGCTAGCTCTCCTGGGTCTTCTTAACACCAGTCTGGCGGCGGAGTTCTGGATGACTTGTAGGCGACCTATGCTGCCCTCGGTTGCCCCAAGGAACAGAATATTGCCATAATCCAACCGCGAGGTCACTAGTGCCTGCGTTAGAGTTCTTCTGGCTGATAGAGGCAGGAGGTCTAAGGTTTTATTTAGGGTCTTTAGGACTCCAAAACATTTGCCCACCAGGCGCCTTATGTGGCCTTCATAAGAGAGCGAAGGGTTCATCCAGATTCCCAGATTCTTAGCCTCCTGACATGGTGTGGGGGTAGGGCCCAGGCATGACGGCCACCACTCATCCGACCATTTTTCGCTTTTTCCCCCTACCACCAACACCTCTGTTTTGGAGCCATTGAGTTTTAAACAATGGGCATCCATCCACTCTGCTAGTGCCTGCATACAGGATTTAAAATTTTTTGGGGTGTTGGAGGTGCTCTGAGAAAGGGAGATCAGCAGCTGCGTGTCGTCAGCGTACGACACTAATTCCACCCCAAAAGAGTGTACAACTTTCGCCAGGGAGGCCATGTATAGATTAAAAAGAGTGGGGCTCAGGGCCGAGCCCTGAGGTACTCCCTGGTCTAGTGACATCTCCCTTGAGCGGCATGTCCCCTGCTGAACCTGGAAACATCTCTCTGTAAGGAAAGATTGTAGCCAGCCCAGCGCAGGACCAGCGACCCCAGCTTCGTTCAGACACCGTAGCAAGATGGAATGCGCTACGGTGTCAAAAGCCGCGCTTAGGTCTAGCATGATCAGAGCCATTGTGTGACCAGCATCTGCCCCTGCTCTTAGAGTCTCAGTGGCTCTTAGGAGGGCCGTCTCTGTGGAGTAGCCTGCCCTAAAACCTGATTGTGAGGAGTGGAGTAGATTACATTTTTCCAAGTGCTCCGTGAGCTGGTCATTAACCACCTTCTCGGCAACCTTCGCCACGTACGGCAATAAGGAGATTGGTCTGAGGTTTTCTAGTACCTCCATGCTGACATTGGGTTTTTTCCTTATTGGGAGTACCGTAGCCTTCTTCCACTCTTTTGGGACTTGTTGAGTGGAAAAGGAAGTTTGAAGGACATGCCTAATGTGAGGTTCCAAGGCTGTCAGACCCTCAGATAAAACCCAGGCAGGGGCCGGGTCATTGGGGGAGCCGGACTTGACGCTCCGACAGATGGTTGATAGCTTGTCAGCCGCCGGAACCTCAAATGTTAGGAGTGAGGAGCCCGGGACTGCCAATAAGCTATTTGCTCTAAAGTCAGTGCCCTTAGCTGGTGTATGGGAAAAGGAAGCATAAATCTTCTTGACTTTACTATAGAAGAAGTCAGCGACTTTATTACAACCCTCCTTGGAAGAATTTACAGGAGAATTAGAGCTAGAGACCAGCGAAATTTCTTTATATATTTTAAACAGTTCCCGTGAGGAGCTCTCGGCGTCCTCAATACGAGTCTGAAAATATTTGGCTTTAGCTCTACGCACCGCATATTGATAGCTCCGGTGTGCTGAGCTGTAGCTATTTTTTGCTTGCTCACTCGGATTCCTTCTCCAGGTTCTTTCTAGCTTTTTGCATTTAGATTTGGTTTGCTGGAGTTCAATCGTGAACCATGGGGCAGTGCGTTGTCTACCAGTTCTCACTTTGCCTTTGCACATAGGAGCTAGCTCATCCAAGGTGGCAGTGACAAGTAGGTTAAACTCCTTATTCGCCTGTTCACTATCTAGAGCACTTATTAGTTGAGCTTTCTGGATGGTGTTCACAAAGTTTTCTTTGGAGAATTGTCTCCATTTGCGTTTCATAACGTGACCGTCCCCATTGTCTTTAGTCCTACAGGACTGGTAAAAACAGTGAAAAGGGACCAGAAAGTGGTCAGTCCAAGGGAGCTGACAGGGAGCGAGTACTTTTATTTTATCCCAGCTCGCAAAGATAGGGTCTAGACAGTGACCCTTATGATGCGTGGCTGTTGTACTTAGCAAAGTCAGCTGTAGTTCCTGTAGTATGAGGCGAACATCCTCTGCCTCCTTCTGTGCAGGGTCCTCTAGGTGTAGGTTCAGGTCACCCAATATCAGAACCTTGTTATGTTTAATGGCGGTCTGAGTAGCCCCTTCAAGTAGGCTGCTACGAAAGTTTCCCAGGGACCCAGGGGGCCTATAGATAAGGATGCCTGAGATATTGTCATGTTGCGTCAGTTTGATGCTAAATTCCCCAGCTTCGCAATCATCAATTTTTACTGGCTTTAGAATACACTCAAACGGGTGTTTGACAATAATGGCGATCCCGCCTCCCCTGCCTATTGTCCTATCAAGTCTGTGGAGGGTGTAACCAGGAGGGATGGTGTCTAGTATATCCGGGTCGGAGTGTTCTCCCAGCCACGTCTCTGTAAGGAACAGAATCTGCATGTTTTCATCCAATAAGAGATCCCACAGCTGAAGAGTGTGTTTGCTGATGGATCGACAGTTTAGGAGACCCCCTTTGGCCAGAATAGTGTCTGGATCAGGAGCGACTGGCGCTAAGCAGCTGCCAGTGAATGAACAATGAGGACATGGTCCTAGTTCCAAGGGCTCCATCACGTGGTGACAGTTAATAGGTAGACATAGGTCTCTCAACCTCTTACTTGTATATGTCTGCGTAGCGCCCGCCCGCCGAGCAGGGGTCTGGGCCCCTGGTCCCGGCCGGTCGCGGACGGGCGCAGACGGGCTTGACTTGTGCGCGACTTCGGCGCGCATCCGGCGCGCCCGCTGCGCCAGCCCGCTGCGCCGTCTGAATCCTACGCACATTTTATGGGAGATGAGGAGGGTGGGAGGCCGGCGCGACTAGAGCGCTGCCCCTGCCCTCCTCTCAATGTTGCCTCTCTCCTTCCCTGGTCACAGGTTTCTCTTCACAAAATGGCCGTGCTGGCCACTGGCCTTTTATAGGTGAGGTCCAGCCGGTGGGAAGTTTCTGGTGAGTTCTGGAACCTTCCTAATGTAAGTCAATGGGACAGCTCCTTTAGGGTGGCAGTTGTGACAGTTGGTGGCCACCATTTTAGGTCCCATGTATCTGCCTAATTTTTCATGAGGGTAACTAGGCCTCAGGGAGGTAAGGTAAAACATCCTACCCAAGGAACACCTAGCCCCTCAGACATTGCTGACAACAAAAAAAATTCCAGGTGGACACAAAAGAAAAAGATGAAAATAGTGGGAGGCTAAAGGGGACAAAATAAATCATTTCAGTGAAGGGACCCTCAGAATCAGACAGGTCTCACACATACCTATAAGTATATTTATGCAGTGGATTTATGTAGCATGGTGAATAAATAAGGGTGAAAACTACACAGAATAGATAGAAAGAAAGAAAGAGCGGTATAGGTAGTTTGTGAACAAAGTTGTGAATGAACTACAGACAGAGGAGCAGAAAAAGTGTGGGAAAAAGAGAGAAAGAAGGCAAGAGCAGACCACTGATGCATAAAGACGGTGCGTCCATGTATTGAGTAGACACCCCAAGAAGAAAAAATAGCGTGGGTTTGAGGGACGAAAGAGTGAGAACTGCATTTAGATTACATTTATGAACTCAAACACAATATGGACACATTCAAAATAAACCTAAGTCTGATTGTATTAAGCAGTTCAATGTCAAACTTTATGAGGAAAAGTAAAGCTCAATCTGTGTGCCTGTGAGAAGCTGGCATGGTATATTATCTCCACGAATGTAAACGGGCACCTTGCACTGGTGTCCAGTCAACCCTTATGGTGATTTTATTGGTCTTAGACAACCTTAGAAGCTCTGTCAGTGGTAGCTGTTGAGAGCAGCCTTCAGGCTAAGTCCAGAAGGAGTGTAAAGCAACTTGTTTTACCAGAATGCAATCTTATAATATAGATGAAGTGAAACAGAACCACACAAGGTATTTATAAACATATGTATTTATTATATAATACTCTCTAACACATATAAATATCTCCTACCTGGAGATATGCACAATGCACACACTAATTTAGCAAAGAAACACAGTAAATAGCACGTAATACACAGCGGACCACTGGGGGACCAAACCATATACTAAGAAAGTGGTATAAGAACCACGACTTGGGTCAGGACAATGTTGAGAGGACGTAGAAGTGATCGGGATCTAAGGAACCACCCAAGGTGAGTAGATAGGGACCTCAGGGAGAGAGTGTACAGTGTGGGAACACAACCGAGTGCTCCGAACAACTATACAGGTAAGTCGCGGTTGGATTTTCAAAGATAAAGGACTCTTCCCAATGTCCCCTGAAGAAACCCAGTTGAAGACATAAGGTTGGAGAGCTACCACACCCGTTGATATCCTAGTACCCACGTCACTCACTCTAGTGTAGCCAAATGTATACGTGTGTAGTGACGTTGGAAACCTCCTACAAACCCAATGGAGTCTACAGGAAAGTGCTGCTGTTGAAGAATGAGAAAGTATCCTGTGGCATCAGTAGATGGTTTATAGATGTGAGGTACCTGCAAGCAGAGGGGACAGAGTATATGTCACTCAGGAGTGACCACGAGACTTGGAAGACGAATGCCTTCCGATGTCGGGGTTGCAGGATGGATGACGATGACCTTGACTCTACAGCTGTGAGGACCAGGAGCCCTGCATCAGCTGTCCCACGTAGGATGATGAGTGCTGAATGGTTGGTGTCCAGGGGGAGCACCAACTAGCCTTGGCATTTGCAACCAATGCAGGAATTGAAAAGGGATCAATGTAAGGACCAGCTACGTTCAGGGGAGGGGAGTCAGGGAAGTCCTGAGCAATCAGGGGATCCCAAAAGAAACAAGTGTGACCCTCAAATGGACCCACAGGTCAGGGACAATGGAGTCGCGAGAGGCCCTCAAGCAGCTCCCAAAAAGATGCAGGCCAGGATCCCCAAGGATATGGTGTGGCTGAAGATTTTGTTCTCTGGAAATGCTCGAGTTGGGGACTACTTAGAGCTCACAGATCTTCTTGAAAGTAAGCCAACAAGCCTTTGCAACTGCAAGTTGATGTGGTGCAGAGGGGTTTAGTTATTGCAACCCCTACGAGGGATACTGACCTCAAATTTGGTGAGAGGACAGGGCAGACCTCGGGAAGTGTGGAAAACCACCACCTGTGTTGCAGAACCTTACGGAGTCTGTAGGAGCTCAGGATCAGCAAACCAGTCGACTTAGTTGCGGTGCCTACGAATGCAGGGGAGTGACTCCTTCACTGCAAAGGAGATTCCTTTGGGTGTCTATGATGCCTGCAGGCCTTGGAAGATTCCTTATGGTGCACAGGCACAGACGATACAGCAGACTGGAAGGGAGAGGAAGTCGAGCCCAAACGAAGTCCAGAGTGCCCAGACGGTTGAAGAAGAAGTGGTGTCTGATCTGTATCTTATCCCATGACAAATCTGGAGACCTACACCAAGTTAAGTCCGTAAGTATCCTAGGGTAAAGGTTGGGATGATTCAGCGGACCCTCCCAGGGGAGGATCTGGACAGGTAGGAGGTTACTCCCATGTCATTTTTCCAGTTTCACACCAGAGTGGGAGCCAACCGCTCCCAGGACTGGTTTGAACTGGACTATGCACAGGTACAGCAAATGTGCCCCTCTTGCAGACAATACACTAACTCCTGTCTGGGAGGTGGTCACACCTTCCTGTGACAAGATGCCCATTGTTCTGTCTTCCCCTGCTCGAGCTAGGCTCAGCTGAAGGCGGGCAAAAATGTGTTTCTGGTCAGCAGCAACCATTTTGTACACCATTTACGGTGTGGAGATAAGGTTCCAACATTTTTTTTAACAAAGATAATAGGATTCATTGCTGTCGTTTTTGAGATGGTCCACGTAATTACGCGGTGCCCATCTATATAGTATATGACTGCTTCACTGACAACCCGGGAAAATGGACTTTGTAGGCTGTAGGTGTGTCCTGCTCATGCAGGGGTATCCACTCACTTAGAACCAAGCACCCTGCCTTCAGGATGGCAAAGGCCTGCTTGGGGTAACTTATAGATTTTAAGTGCAGTGACCCTAGATATAGGAAACCTATATCTTTAGTAAGTGGTGCTAGCCTCAGCTTACACAGGCTGCAATGGCAGGCCTGTAGTTCCATTTTGAATGGTCTCCCAAGGGTGGCATAATGCATTCTTCAGCCATGGGGGGCCTCTGGGCTACTCCTGTGCCCTGGGTATGTTAGTACCATATACTAGGGACTTATAAGGGTACCCCATTAACCATTCTGGGATGTACCTAAGTACCGAACACAACAATTTAGGCAGAAAGCAGATAGACTGGGTTCTTGATTAGCAGGACCCCAGTTAGACTAGTTAAATACAGCTTCGTACCAGGTAATAAGTAAGCATGGGCGGAAAATCCGTTCCGCTCGCGGATTTTGCGGATTTTCAGTAAAATCGCAATCCGCGAGATTCGCGAATTTTCCACAAAACCGGCGAGCGGAACGGATTCGGTCAAAAGTTCAAGCTGACTTTTGTAACTCTTTTAGAATGGCGCCGTCAAGCTGCCAGAGCCATTCAAAATAGTTAGAAAAGTCAGCTTCAACAGGACTCTCTTATAGATAAAGTAAAGCAGGTGCTCGAGTTGAAGCTCAAATTCAGTTACACAATCATTAATCACCCCAAACTTGGGGTGATGAATGATTGTGTAACTTAATTTGACCTTCAACTCGAACACCTGCTTTACTTTATCTATTAGTGCTTCCTGTTGAAGCTCTTTGTCGCTATTTTAGAATGGCGCTGGCAGCTTGCCGGCGCCATTCTAAGTGGGGCTGAGGGCAGAAGGGCACAAAAGTGGGACAGAGGGCAGAAGGGGACAAAAAATGAGTGGGGCAGAGGGCAGAAGGGCACAGAAACGAGTGGTACAGAGGGCAGAAGGGCATAAAAAACGAGAGGGTGGCAGTGATTAACCAGGCAGAAAAAAACCCCACGAACACGCAAAGCGCCACGCGAACACCCCCAAACACGCAAAGCGCCCGCGAACACGCAAAAATAAAGAAATCCACAAATTCGCACGAACTCGCAAATTTTGCGGATCACAAATTCGCAAATCTGCAAATTCGCGGATCGCGAATTTGCAAAATTCGCCCATGCTTAGTAATAAGTGGGGGTACCATAGAAGCAGATCTTACTTTCCTACAGTGCTAATATAAATATCCTTTTCTCCGGTCACTCTAACATATGAGGTGTGAGAGGAGTCCAAACTCATACTAGATCATCTCTAGAAAAAACAAACGTACAACACCTTCTATAGAAATTTGCTCTCCGATCTCATGGCTAGGTTGTTAAAAACTCCCGACTAGATAAATGGCTCAGAGCACTCTTAATTAACAGTTAGGCTACTCTAATTTTGCATGCACCTTGATCCTGGACTGTTCTCAGCTAGCTACCAGATAATAGAAAGTTCTCCTTTGCCTATATTATCCTGTGTAAAACTCCATCTTCCTCATTCTAGCTACATATATAAATGTTCCAAGACTTGCCAACCAGGATTTTAGCGTTTTCAAATTAATGTTGAGCCCCATGTAAAGAATTTGGGACAAACTGTGCTTTAACACACCCTTGAATAGGTACATGTGGCAATCTGTCAATAAACCTTACTGTTTCTCTGATGGAAGGATGAAGTTATAGTGTTCTAAAGTGCCTTGGGGCAGATTTACAATTACAGGCCCTGTGGTTCCGTGATTCTGAATTGGGTTCGATAGTTCTGAAACCCGATTTATAAAGATGGTCGGAAATGGACGATCTTGGTGTCAGCAGACCGCAAATGACGAGTCTAACGTGTCTGAGTGTTTTCGTATGAATCGATATAGGAGAACACTCTGTATTTGAGGATTTAGTTTGAACCCCCGGGTTCCATTTTGTAATGTGGCAGCCATCTTGTATGGTTGCCCTAACATAGGCCCTATGATTGTGGCCGAACGAGTCCTTGACACGTACGCCTTAGCTGACTTCTGGTTGACCTGGCCGAACTGACTCCTCGCCTGGGGCGAATCCTGCTGAGCCAGTGCCTTGTTCAGCAGCTGCACTGATAAAGATCAAAGAACAGGACATGGTCCGATTTTATGGCCCACCGTTCCCACTCCTCTATCTCCTTTCCATCTGTTTCAGCCTTTCCTTTACGACATGTTCATCGATCTGGGTTGAAGGTTTTATGATGGGTTTGTCCGGCCTGATCGAACAGGAAACTAGCATATGTGCGATCGTTTTGGTGGGCTGGACAACGGAAAGTGGGATTAACTTTGACTGTCGTGATTCGCTACTTTTTGAAATGCTACTTGTTCATTGGTTAGTTTTGTATGCACCGAATGTAAATTGTAATGTTGCCAGAAGCGTAATTTTCGGCATAAAAGACCGAGCTTTATTCATTGAGATGGTGCAGTCTCTGTCGAATTACCCGTGTGTACTTCGTAGACCTCTGTCCCTGGTTGCAACCATTAAACTTTGGTCTTTGACGTCATCGAGAAGTATCCCGTGTCTCTGTTTGCCAAGACAGGGGAATCCGGGGTCTTTGGGGGTTGCCCTGACACCGCTGGGTTTTTTGTAATAGTATCGGTTCCGAGAAAACCCAGTACCTCATTTGGCGCCCTTCGCGGGGCGACTTCAGCGGTACCAGTCCAAGCCAGAGGTTCGTGAGGAGCTTCGTGTGAAAATTACAAAGGTTGGCCAGCCACTTCAGCGACCCCTGTATGTCGACGTGGTTCCGAAGGTTTTTGCTGCGAGGTTTCCCGCGTCCCGACGGCTACGAAGGACTGCTGCCCTGACTGTCGCCCTGTTTTGGAGCCTTAGACGTCTGTAGAGCGAGACGATTGACGGGTCTTCTGGTGACGCCATCGACAACTCAGTTAAGTATAAAGGGAGCGTCTCCAAGTTTTGTATCCTTTAGTGGATAGCTTTGATTTGGTACCTGCAGGCCCCAAAGCCAAGGGATTTGTGTATTCACAAGCTTATCGATTTCAGATTACCCTTGTTGTTTGAAGCTAGACTAGTGAGCAAGATGCCTGGTTTTAGCAGTCTTAGGAATTTGTTTAGTTGTGTTACTATGAGGGATTCCCGGTTAGAGGATTGGTGTCCAGTTCCTCTGATCGGAACTCCTACATACGAGTTGTACGTAAAGCATGGAGTAGGTCCTATTAGCTATAATGAGATTTGGGTAAAATATACGAAGGATGACGGTGTCCTACAGTGGCCCCGTTATGGTAGTTTCGAGACAGAAGTTTTAGATAATCTTGAAGTGAAGTTGTTTAAGAAGAAAGCCCGGCCGGCGATGTTTGACTCTTTCCGCATGTGGCGCAAGGAAGCCAAACAAAAAGAAATTAAGTTAGCATAGAAGAATAGAAAGGGTATGTCAATGGTGCAAGCCGCCGTTGCGTACAGAAACGATGAAGATGAGAAAGACAGTGAGCAGATGCTTAGAGTGAGGAAGTTAGCTGTAGACAGATGCTACCTAGTTTTGCCAGCTAAAGAGCAGAAAGACGAAAAGGATTTTGTGAAAGACCCTTTGATGTCGCATTTGCTAAATTCACCACCACCTTATGTGCAGAATGCTACGGCACCACCACAGACTATTGTGGCCGTGCAAGCTCCTGTTGCTTTGCCTCCTGTTATTCCTCCACAGCCAGCTCCTTCGTTGGTTGTTGTTGCTTATGCGCAGCCTTCTCAAGGATTGCCCACTTTGCCTGTTCCTGTTACTACTGTTTCTATGCCTGTTTCGACTATGGATCCTACTACTACTGTTTCGTCTCCTCTTGTTTTTCCGACTGTTCCTTCTCCTAGACAGCGGATGACCGCTGCCTTTTCTAATTTCCTGACTCCTATTTTGGGACAAATGGGTATGTCTCCTGTGAGTGAGCGTAGACAATCGCGTAGCCAATTGCCCGATACGGATGAGCGAGTGGTCCTTGACCATATGGCACGTAGATGGGTGACATATAAGTCCCAGTATGATCTAGAAGGTATTATGGATGTTTTCCGACAATGGGAAGCACCAAAGCAGCGTTACGTTTTTGAGCTTATGTGTGCATTTCTCCATGAACATTGGATGTACGAGTTGGGTAGAGTTCCTGTAGAATTGTCCCGATTGCGTTCGGAGTTTGCCAAAGGAATGATTGTAAGTCTACCCGATGTGGAGAAAGCGGTATCAACGTTACTGTTGCTCCGTAGCGATGTTCCTACTGAACAGTTGTTCGAGCCAGATTCGTCGGTTAGGAGGCATGCACGTCAATATCCGATGCGAGAGGTTCCTCCAGTATGGAGACCTGCTGATGCTGCTGCTAATCCACTGGTTTTAGCGCACTTTCAGCGTGTGTGGGTTCATGTACCATGGAAGCGTGCAGAAGTTCTAGCGCTTAAGCAGACTTTACCAGATCCGCGAAAGAATCCGGCAGGATATTATAAAGAACTTGCGCAAACTGTGAGTTCGTGCGTTATGAATTTGGCGGACATAGATATGCTCTTTGGGAATGTTGTTCCACAGTCCATCTGGAATGTCATTCGACATACAGATCATGATCATGATCATGAATTGGGCGATTCGTGGGTGAATCTCGCTGCAGCAAATGATAGACAAGTTGGAGGTGCTAAGCCTGAAGATGTTATTACTGAACTTCCTGGTAGGATTATTACTTTCATGAAGACTTTAATGCTTGAAGTCCGTGTTAATTGGGACAAATTGTCAGCCTGTAAGCAGAAGAAAGAAGAGTCTGTTTTGAGGAAACGTTTGTTGATCATAGTAGTCAGGATATGGCTACCGAAGGTGGCCAGAGATTGTTTGTTGATAAATTCGTGCACAATCTTCTTCCTGAGTTGTGTACTAAGTTGAAGGATTCTGAGAGTTCTTGGCCTGTTTCTACTTCGGCGCAGATTCTAGCTACGGCTCAGTACTACGAGAATAGGCGTAAGGATGAATTAGAGAGAGCGGATAAGAAGACTAAGGAATTGAAGACTAAGGTTCTTCTCCAACAAGCTTATCCACCTCGTGTTAGTAATCAGCGCGACTATCAGCAGCCTCAACAGTATTCGAGGAACTCACAAAGAGACGACACTCCTCAACAGCCGCGTGTTCAATATGGGCCTAATCAGTGTGCATATTGTAGAGAAGAAGGCCATTACAAGAATAGTTGCCCGGTTTTGTTGCAACGTGCTAATAGTGCTCCTGGTGTTAGAGGTAGAGGTGCTCAACAAGTGCCTAGAGGTAGAGGTCGCGGGCAGGACGCGCGCCCTTTGCCTCCGCAGAATTCAATGAACAGTTTTGATCAACAGCAGAATTCTTCGGGTAGGTCTACACAGTACTACGTAGATGATTACTATGTTGAAGGCGATGGAGAGCAAGGTAATGATTGTTAGGACAGCCATGGACAAAGAGAGGGAGTTGTTTCAGTTCCAGTAGATCAGAGTGGACCTTATGTGGAAGTGATTGCATCAGGTGTATCAGAGCCTTTTCTGCTAGACACTGGTGCTACGAAGAGTTCTATTATGCATTCTAAACTCCCTGGCGCAACTTTGTCTGGCTTTAATAATGTTTCTATAGGTTTTTCTGGCGCCCCCGTTATGAATCCGATTTCCGTTCCATTACCTCTTTCTGTTGGTCCTCGTAGGTTTGAAGCACCCCTTCTTTTGACTACAGGTTGTAATGAGAACTTACTAGGCCTTGACTTGTTGAAGAGATTATATGCGACTTTGTACTGTTCTCCGTCAGGAGTACATCTCACCTTAGGTAAGAATGTGATTTCTCCGATATATGTCTCGAAAGATTGTCTTCCACCTGAATTGTCTTCTTTACCACACTCATTGTGGGCTACGGGTCCAAATGATGTGTGCCTGTTAGACATTCCCCCATATGTTGTGACGTTGAAGGCGAATGCTCAGTTACCACGCATTCCGAAATATCGTATTTCAAGTGATGGTGAACGAGCGCTTTTAGCGATCATTTATGATTTGGTTGACAAGGGCGTTATTGAAGAGACTCGAGGTAATGTGTGCAATAGTCCGGTTTTGCCTGTTCTGAAGAGAACCGATTCTTCACAGCCTCCTGTATATAGGTTTGTTATCGACCTTCGTGAAGTGAACAAGATCGTTGTTCCGCAATTCCCTGTTGTACCCGACATTACTGCGTTACTGACACTGATTCCAGCTTCTGGTACCTGGTTTTCGGTGATTGACTTGAAGAATGCTTTCTTCAGCATCCCGATTGCCATAGAGAGTAGAGATATCTTTGGATTCTCTTTAGGAGGACGAAGTTTCCGCTTTAAGCGCGCTCCTCAAGGTTATTGAGAGAGTCCATCAACTTACAGTCAAGCTCTGAAGACGCAACTTGACTTGTTGGCCTTACCTGACGGTGCGGCCCTTATCCAGTATGTTGACGATTTGTTGGTCGCTGCCGATACTGAAGACATATGTAAGGATGCCACTGTGTCCTTGTTGTCTCGTTTATCCGATTACCATCACAAAGTTTCTCTTTCTAAACTGCAATTTTGTCGCCAAGAAGTTACCTACCTAGGTCACCTCTTATCGAAGGAGGGAAGCAAATTGACCCCAGAAAGAATCCAGACTATTGCGAGAATGAGTGTCCCTACGACACAGAGAGAAGTACGTGCGTTTTTGGGTATTACGTCATACTGTAGACAGTGGATGCCAAATTTTTCTCTTTTAGCGAAACCCTTGATAGCTCTTACAGTTAAAGATACTCCAAATCCGTTTCCTTGGATTGATGAATGTCAAAAGAGTTTCTCTGAATTACGTAATGGGATGTGTTCAGCTCCTGTGTTGGGAACTCCCGACTACAGCAAGCCCTTCACATTGTATGTCCATGAAAGAGAAGGATGTGCATTGTCGGTTTTGACCCAACAATTTGGCGGGAAGCAACGCCCATGTGCGTACTTTTCGTCAACTTTAGATCCTGTGGCCAGAGCGTTGCCGAGTTGCTTGAGAGCAACTGCAGCAGCGGCTTTTCGATTCGACAATCTGCTGGTTTGGTTATGGACAATACGCTAGTGGTTATGGTTCCACATGCAGTGGATACCTTGTTGAATCGGACAAAGACTAGTGCTCGGTTATGAGCTTACATTGTTAGCAAGCCATGTGCACATCAAGAGGTGCAATACCCTAAACCCGGCTACATTGTTGCCGATTTCACTTGAGACAGATGATGATAGTGAAGAGCAACACGATTGTTTTTTGAGAACTGAAGAAGAGACGAAAGGGAGGATAGATCTGAGAGATACTCCTCTTCCTGATTGCAATGATGCCTTGTGGGTTGACGGCTCGTGTTTTAAACTACCAAATGGCGATAGCACTGCAGCATATGCCGTGACGACTTTGCATACAGTTGTCGAAGCTGCACGTATCCCGTATAATTCTGCTCAAGCAGCGGAATTGATTGCACTTACGAGAGCATGTGTGTTGGCGAAAGGGAAAAGAGTGAATGTATATACTGACAGTCAGTATGCCTTTGGAGTGGCTCATAGCTTTGGACGATTGTGGCGTGAACGTGGATTTTTAACATTGCATGGGACAAAAATCCAGCATGGGCAGCTGGTGAATGAACTTGAATCTCTTACGCTACCTTTGCAAATAGCGATTGTGAAATGTAGTGCCCATAGAAAGATTACGGATGATGTTGGTCGTGGTAATGCGTTTGCGGATGAGGTTGGGAAAGAAACTGCTAGGAATGTGACGAGTCGAATGTATGTCGTGAGACCAGCGATATGGGTTCCAGAGAAAAGCATGTGCGAAGACACCATTGAGAGCGTGAAGATTATACAGAGTGAGGCTTCGGAGAAAGAGTTGGATGAATGGAGAGAGAGTAAGGGTAGGTTGGTTTCGAATGGTTGTTGGACTGATTTGTCCGAACATCAAAGATGGTTGCTGCCAAACGCGTATGTGCTTCCAGTTGTTACAATGGCACATGGATTGGCACACATTAGTCTGAAAGGGATTTGCAAGTTGTTGGCTCCGGTTTGGCAGAATGCAGGAATACCTAAATGTGCAGAGAATTTGGTTAAAAATTGTATGGTGTGTTTGATGCATAATCCTGGCAAGGGAACTCCAACACCAGCTGGTCATTTTGCTCCTCCTACGTATCCGTTCGAGGCTTTGCAGCTAGATTTTATCCATATGGAAAGATGCAACAACTTAAAGTATGTGTTGGTAGTTGTTTGCTCTTTTTCTAGATGGGTAGAAGCTTACCCCCTTAAGGAAAACACTGCTTTGTCCACTGCCAAAGCTCTGATAAAAGAATTCTTCCCTAGGTTTGGATTGCCGAGAATCATTTGGAGTGATAACGGAAGTGAGTTTGTGGGACGAGTGATGAAGAGAGTGTGTGACGGTCTCGGAATCAGGTAGAAATTTCATGCTGCAAATCATCCCCAATCAGCTGGTTTAGTTGAGTGCTATAATGGCACTTTGAAACTAAAGTTGGCCAAAATTCAAGAGAGCACTGGTTTACAATGGCCAGATGCTTTGCCATTGGCGCTTTTGTCCACCCGAATGACTGTGCACTCGCGAATGGGTTTGAGTCCGTATGAGGTTGTGTTTGGTCGCCCGGCGAATATTTGGGGCGTACCAAGACCAACGAGATTTAGTGACCTTGAATACCCTGTTTTGCTTGATTATTTGTGTGCATTGACAACTAAAATGAGTGTTTTACACCAACAGGTACACAATTCTCTTCCGCAAGCTACAGAAGATCCAGGTCACCCAATCGAACCTAGTTCTTGGATTTTTGTGAGGAACTTCCAACGTACGAAGAACGAACAGCCCCGTTGGACTGGACCCTACCAGGTCCTGTTGTCGACGAGATCTGCGGTGCGAGTTCGTGGGAAGCGCTACTGGATTCACGGCTCCCACACGAAGAAAGCACCCTTACCTTTGCCGTATGATAAGTGGGTTCAGGATGGTCTCGCAGATTCAGAAACTGAGACAGTCCCGAAATTTGTTACGTTCAGTGATGCTCATTTGATTGGGACTAATTCAGAGTTGGAAAGTGATCGTCTTTTGCAAGCATCGATACCTCCTGCAGAGCGGTAGGACACTACCGAGCCTCATCTTTTGTTTACTGATCAAGAACTACCTGGAAGAGACAGATACAATTTGAGATTGAGAACTAAGGACAAATAAAGTTAATAAAGTTGATTTTTTTTTTATGTTTGCAGGTTAACTCTCCACCAAGGATCAACGTAATTTTGTTTTTCTTAACTGCCATCCGGTTCTTGCTGCTAGGGTCGCGGTTGCTACCAGTCTTGGGAGTGTAAGTCTGAGACACTAGGTCTTGGGTTCTGTTGGACCGAAGCAGTCTTCCTGGGTGCAGCGGAGGCACTCTCAAGCAGAATCAACCAACCACCGCGGGCAGCAACTTTAGCTTAGGATGGATTTCTTTGAGTTGGAGAGACCTGTGCAGACACTGACTTTTAGAAAACGCATTTGCAAGATAATGTCGAAGAAATGTTTTTTGATACCATGCATACTTTTACTACTGAGTTTTGTGATTTTTATAATTGGTTACGTAGCATTTGTTTTTAAAGTGACGTCTAATTCCACTGTGCATTCTACACCTTCACCTACTATTTCCTCTCATTCTTTCCACCCTTTGCCTGAATATGAGGTAGTCAGACGTAAGGAGTTCTCTAATAATTCCTTCATACAGCTTTTGCACCAGCATCAGTTAGTGATCAATACAACGAACTGCTGGATCTGTGGTTTGATGCCTCATACAACCGATAAAGGAATTCCTTATTTGGTCTTGCCCTTTAGTTTGAATGGTTCGATCCGAGCTTACAGAACCATGTTTATATATGCCCACAGTGTTGACCCCTTACGTTCACCGAGAGATAATCCGAAGAATAGTCCTATAGCTAGAGGCATAGTCGACATGATTCAAGGGACTAATGCAGTAGAGACTATTCCGAAAGATGAGAGACAACCGTACAGTGGTTGGAGCGTAAATGGATATGGAGTGAGTCTGAGTATTAACCAGCTTGCGAAAAGTCCTCTACCGATCTGGATAGTGCCCCATAAGGGTTACTATTGTCTGCAGGGCAACGGTATGAATCCGAAAGCTCAGTTAGGGAAGATCGTTTGCGCTGAGACTTACGTGTTTCCGTCTCAGTCTTCCCCAGCGTTTTTTGCTGCTAAGGGTACCTACTTTGTTTGCTACGACAAAGCATACACATGGTTGCCCCATGACTTTTCGGGCACATGTTTTGTTTCCTTTCTGTTACCCCCCACTTTTACAGCTGCGGCAGATTATCACAAGATGAGAATTGCTAGAAGTGTCTTTAGCCAAGAAGACACTGCAGGACAAGAGTTGGGTGATTTCTTTAAGGGTTTTCTGCCGTTCTGGGGACCTATGGCTAACAGTAGGAATATTCGTCAGCTTACGAGAGTGGTTGAGTCCACCATAGTTGAGACTGCCGGTGCCCTTGGTAACCTGACTGCTGAGCTCCAGTCGGATAGACTTATGACACTTCAGAATAGAGTTGCCCTAGACGTTATTCTAGCAGATCGAGGGGGAGTTAACAGATTGATTCAATCTAGCTGCTGCGTTTTTATTCCAGATAACGCACCGTCAGTATTCCAGGCCATTTCCAAATTGCACAAAATCTCCGATTCTGTCCATCTGGACAAGGGGATTGGTCTTTAATGGGATGCTTATGGGGATTGATATCCACTTGGGATTGGAAGATTTTGATGGTCATTGGGATGGTCTTAGCAATTCTGTTCATGTTCTGTCTCTGTGTACAGTGTGCTCCGGCTATTTGTGGCCTTTGTGCTACTTTGTGCGTACGGAAGCCTGTCCGGAGAGAGATACATAGTAATAAGATGATGCTACAGCAGCATATCGATGACTTGATGAATATAGATCCGGATTCAGATTAAAATGGGTTTGGGTTTATTGCCTATGATAGGGCAAAAGGAGGGTCTGTGGTTCCGTGATTCTGAATTGGGTTCGATAGTTCCGAAACCCGATTTATAAAGATTGTCGGAAATGGACGATCTTGGTGTCAGCAGACCGCAAATGACGAATCTAACGTGTCTGAGTGTTTTTGTATGAATCGATATAGGAGAACACTCTGTATTTGAGGATTTAGTTTGAACCCTCGGGTTCCATTTTGTAA
The DNA here is from genome assembly GCF_964263255.1 of Lissotriton vulgaris. Taxonomy (NCBI): domain Eukaryota; kingdom Metazoa; phylum Chordata; class Amphibia; order Caudata; family Salamandridae; genus Lissotriton; species Lissotriton vulgaris. The sequence goes on from NW_028244360.1 coordinate 21,837, forward strand.
TGTGGCAGCCATCTTGTATGGTTGCCCTAACATAGGCCCTATGATTGTGGCCGAACGAGTCCTTAACACGTACGCCTTAGCTCATTTCTGGTTGACCTGGCCAAACTGACTCCTCGCCTGGGGCGAATCTTGCTGAGCCAGTTCCTTGTTTAGCAGCTGCACTGATAAAGATCAAAGAACAGGACATGGTCCGATTTTATGGCCCACCGTTCCCACTCCTCTATCTCCTTTCCATCTGTTTCAGCCTTTCCTTTACGACATGTTCATCGATCTGGGTTGAAGGTTTTATGATGGGTTTGTCCGGCCTGATCGAACAGGAAACTAGCATATGTGCGATCGTTTTGGTGGGCTGAACAACGGAAAGTGGGATTAACTTTGACTGTCGTGATTCGCTACTTTTTGAAATGCTACTTGTTCATTGGTTAGTTTTGTATTCACCGAATGTAAATTGTAATGTTGCCAGAAGCGTAATTTTCGGCATAAAAGACCGAGCTTTATTAATTGAGATGGTGCAGTCTCTGTCGAACTACCCGTGTGTACTTCGTAGACCTCTGTCCCTGGTTACAACTATTAAACTTTGGTCTTTGACGTCATCGAGAAGTATCCCGTGTCTCTGTTTGCCAAGACAGGGAATCCGGGGTCTTTGGGTGTTGCCCTGACACCGCTGGGTTTTTTGTAATAGTATCGGTTCCGAGAAAACCCAGTACCTCAGCCCATCCCTGCATATCGGTAGAGATATGCCAGTAATTGTGCGCTGCAGCTACGCCACCCTTGATGCGCCGCATTTACAATGCGGCGCACCATGGGGCAAAAACGGCACAGATGCGTCACGCATCTGTGCGGTAAAAGCGGCGCATTGCTGGAGTTGCGTCGCAAGAGTGACGCAGCTCCAGCAATGATCAGGGGGGTCCTATGTGCACAATTCTGCGTCAATCCTTATACCTGCTTCAAACAGGCGCAGGGTTTTGATGCAGCATGGGCCCAAAAGTGACTGAGTGAATTCTTGTAGATTTCACTCAGTTACTTTTGGGAGGCGTTCCTGCGCTGGAACGCCTCCCCCTGCGATGGTACGCCTCTTCTGGCGCAGGGTTTTACAACGTGACACAACTGAGAGATGCGTCACGTTGTAAATAGCCCGCACCATGGCGCATCTTTAGCGCCGCCGCTGCTTCACAAAAGTGACGCAACGGCGCCGTAATAGCAGCGCAAGGGGCTTGTAAATCTGCCCCCTTGAGTTTGCCTGAGCGAAGGCGCTCTAAGAAATGGTGCTAACAACCAGCTGTCACGAAACTGAACATAATCCTCCTCTTTCCAAAGTGTAAATCAGTTAGTGACAAAGAGAACCGACTTTTCTGTGCCATTTTTGTAACGCAGGGCATGCTAGATGGGTAGGGCTGTGGGAGCCATCCGATGACGGTTTGGTGTAGGGAGCAGAGCTTTCAGTTTGATTTATCTGGTATTTGTTGAAATGAGGCGGATGTACCATGTTACAACGCATACCATTACAACTACCTACTATTACAACGCGACCATTACAACGCATACCATTACAACGCATAGCGCTTTGAGGTGCTGGATAGTGGTAAGTATAATTTACTATTCTAACTCCAGTCCCCGTGGACACTAGGGAAGGTGTTGGATAGTAAATTATACTTATTCCCTATCCTAGAGCGCCCCCCAGCGCAATGCGTTGTAATGGTATGCGTTGTAAAAGTTGCGTTGTAATAGTAGGTAGTTGTAAAAGTTGCGTTGTAACAGGTGTATACCGTTCGAAACTTCCATCCGGGATGGCGATCCTTGACGACCACGGCATCCCCTTCTTTGATGTCAGGTTCTTTGGCACGGCGATGCAGGCTTGCTTTGGCATTGGTGGCCTGTCTCTGGGCTTGGGTAGCCTCAGCGTCCCTCTCTTCAGGCACCCACGTGCTCGTAGTGGGTATGCTGTCTCTGGGGGCCCACTTGAACAGCACGTGGGCCGGGGCGCACTTGGTCGTCGAGTGCGGTATCTGTCAGTATGCCCCTAGAAATTGGTCCAGGCAGTGGCGTAACGAAACTTGAGGGGGCCCCCCTGCAAAGCACATGGAGGGGGGCCCCCACCCACCGGCGGCCTGGCCCACCACCTACTACTTTGCACTACCACCCAGAAATCTAGTATATTTTTATTTGAAACCTCCAACATTTAAATGAAATGCCTCCATATTGTCTTTCTCTAAGTTCTAATGAGAAAATGGGAAATACTGTTAAAGTCCAAAGCCTTTGTGAGTGGTTCTAGATTAGAAGATTTCTCAGAGCTGCAGGTTATCTGATTCTGTGTTTAAGATATTTTACTACAGACCTATTGTGCATGTTTCATCTACGGTTGTTGGTGAGCTTTGAACCTGCATAATTGGAGCCTCCGGTCCAGCCTTAGGATAGAATATTTTCTAGCATTTGCGACATGAATTTTGAAATCAATTAAGGACACAGAGGCAAGGATTATACCACTGTTTGGGACATGTAAGAGTCATATCTAGAACTGTCATGATCCCATATGGTTTATGTTTTGACATAGGTTTTCCCCTCCCTTCTTCTGTTCATGATTAGGATTTGCTGGTATTCAAACTTATTTTGATTTCAGGAACGGATTCGAAGGAAACTTAAATCTTATGGATTGATATCTGCAGTGACGCGTTTTTAGGCCAGATCAATGGAAGTTGTCTTATCCAAGATCCTGTTTTGTGTGGATTTTACTCTCCGTTGAGAGTTGGAACTGTTTCCCGTTATACTTTGGACTTGTTATAGACTGCTTGTTTGCAAAGAAAGAGGCAGCAAGATGGTGCCTCTCTATTTTGTATATTCTGAATACTGTTGATTGGTGAATTATGGAGGTGTGGTTCAAAGCCTCATGGGATATGTAGAACTTCAGTCTGCCATATCAGCGTTGGCTCTGAGCGCCGACCACTGTATTGTGGCAGGCGACTTTAACTTTCATATGGATGACGCCCTTGACCCAGACGTGGTTAAACTCTATGATATCATGGCTCCTTTGGGCTTAGTCCCTTTCCTCTGCCGGCCAACGCACAATAAAGGTCACACTTTAGACCAGGTCTTTTCTTCCTCCCCCATAGAGGTGACGGCACTTCTTCCGGTGTTATGGACCGATCATTATCTGGCTTGTTTTTACATACCAGACAGGAAAAAATCCCCGAGCAACGCCCCTAGACAGCTGGGATCGGCATCTAGGGCATTCCACCGGGTAACTCCTGAAATGCTGTCACAGGCACTCTGTGAACATCCTTGCCCTCTTAGTGGGGTTTTGGAAAATGACCTGGAGGCCTTGCAGGCCTGGCTCGTGGACAGGCTTAATGACCTGGCCCCTCTGAGGACCACCCATTCATTGCCCAAAAGGGTTTCTGCTCCTTGGTTCACGGGTGCGCTGCTTGCCTCTTGCAGGCAGTGCAAGGTGGCAGAAAGGGCCTGGCGAGCGCAGTATAGTGCAGCTGCTAGACTCGAATACCGTACGATGGTTAAAGCTTACCACCGAGATATTTTCCTGGAGAAAAAGAGCTATTTTGCCAGGAGAATTGAGGATGCATCTAACTCGTGTAAAGAGATTTTCACGATTGTTAGTGAATTTACTTCCCCACGGTCGAGTGTGGCCAAGACTGCTCCCACAGAGTCGTGGGCAGCAGATCTTGCAGACTTCTTTACGACAAAGATCAGGCTGATACAAGACTCCTTTCCATCAAGGCCGATTGGTGCTCCTCCTTGCTCTAAGGGTGGTTTAATTCCATCGGTTTCTTTAGGGCCAGTCTTATCTGACTTTCCGCCTATCTCTATGGCTTTGTCTCTGACCCTTCTGGCCAACCTTAAATCTGGATCGCCACGCGATCCATGTCCGGCCAAAGTTCTAGCGAAGATGGCGGCAGTCTTAAACCCGATGGTCAATCCCATTCTGAATCTTTCGCTCAGCCAGGGTGTGGTCCCTGTGGCTTGGAAGCAAGCGATGGTCATCCCCCTTATTAAGAAGCCCAGCTTGGCCCCTGAGGTTTTGGCCAATTATAGGCCTATCTCCCTTCTCCCCGCGCTGGCCAAGACCGTGGAGAAACACGTGCACAACGTGCTTTCCAACTTTTTGGAAACACACGATTTGCTCCATCCCACTCAATCGGGCTTCCGTCCTAATCTTAGCATGGAGACGGCGCTGCTGGAGGTGTCGGAGGCCATCAAGGAGACGTTAGACCTGGGTGGTAGAGCAATGCTGATCATGCTAGACCTGTCGGCGGCCTTTGACACCGTCCCCCACGAGGATCTCCTCGTCAGACTACATGACATCGGTCTGAGGGGGACGGTGCTCAGCTGGTTTACATCCTTTCTGGCCGACCGCCGACAGACGGTCTGGGCCTCCTCTAGCACTGCCGAGATGCCGCCATTGGGAGTCGGAGTCCCACAGGGCTCTGTATTGAGCCCGACTCTCTTTAATATCTTTATGACCCCTTTGGTGGCTCTGGCCGAGTCCTTCGGGGCCCAGATCGTGTCCTACGCTGATGACACCCAGCTGCTCTTTACCTGTCAGAAAGGAGAGGATTTTGACGGAGAGAGTGTCCGTGAGTGCCTTGGGGCTGTGTTCAAATGGCTCCAACTGAACAGCCTCAAGTGCAACTCAGCCAAATCGGAGGTGCTCTTCTTCGGCTGTCAATCCGACCCGGACTGGCAGGTATGGTGGCCGGCCGACATGTCTCCCCCGGGGTGCCTGTTGCAGTCAGCTAAGAATTTGGGGGTTAAAATAGACAACGGTCTGACTCTCAGATCTCAGATCCTTACCCTCACTGGTACTTGTTTTGGGCTTCTCCGCATGCTACGGAAGTTTTTTCCGTTGCTTTCCGTGGATCACAGGAGGACAACGGTACAGGCCCTGATAGGGTCAAGATTGGATTACTCCAATGTCCTATATCTCGGTCTGCTCGAATATCTCCTGCAACGGATGCTGGTAGTCCAAAACGCGGCAGCACGGGCCATCTTTGGCCTGCATAGGCAAGTTAAAGTCTCGGGACTGTTGTAGTCACTTCATTGGCTGCCTATCCGACAGCGGATAGTTTTTAAAGCCCTTACCCTTGCCCACAAGGCCTTTTATGCCACGGGGGCGAAATACCTTCAGAAGAGGCTCGCCGTTTATCGCCCTGCCCGATCTTTGAGGTCAGAGGCGAAATTCCTTGCTATTGTTCCATGTGTAAAGAAGTCCCGCATTGGAGGCCGTTCATTCATGCTCCGGGCACCTCAGCTCTGGAACAGTCTGCCCCTGACCCTACGCAGCACTTCAAATCTGCTGGCTTTCAGGAAGGGCCTGAAAACCTGGCTCTTTGCTTCCTAGTCTCTTCTGTTCTTTGATCTTACTTTCCCCGTCTGTTGTGCTGTGTCTGTCTTCTTAGGTTGTCAATAAAGCGCCGGGACACTCTTCTGAGTAGCCGAGCGCTATAAAAGACATACTATAAAATAACATAACATAACAGTATTTTCAATATTTTGCTGTTTTTTGATTGACTGTTGTATTCGGAGTAGAAGAGATTGAGAAGCATAATCCTCGCCTCTGTGTCCTTAATAGAATCTAAAATTCTTGTCACAAATGCTAAAACAGAAGTCTATTCAACCTTTGACACAAAATGTACCTGAAAAGTACACATTGTCAAAAAAACAAAGGCAATTAAGTACCAGCTGCCCTTTCTGAAGAAAATGAACCTAACGTCTGTGAAACACACTTCACAGTAACAGTTCAAACATTAGCAGACTTACCGATGTTCCATGGTTTCTCTGAAAGTATATTGGCCTCATGCTTCAGCATGTCACCTCATGGCCTACATTGTAACTAAACTTACATCCCATCCAAGCCTACATTCTCTTCAAGACCAGCGGCATCACACACGACTACCAGAAACTATACCACTGCACACACCTGGCAGAAAAAAACACTTCAGGCACACAGTGTTGTACTAGAAGGCAGGACATTGTCATATTAGAACCAAATAGTAAACACACTAAAAACAAAAAGTAGGCTTTTCCTGTTCAAGCTACCAGGACTTGAAACATCAACATCAGAAAGGACCTATCCTGAAAGGACCTGAGTATTCGCCTTTTCAAGAACACTACACTGCTTAACAATAGAAAGCACCATTGTAAGATTCTGCGTTTTGTAGATGATAATGATCATATCCCTGGACTCTTGACAAAGTAATTATTATTAATTAGCTAATAAAGCTCACTGAAACCTAAACTGTATCCTGGTGCTGAGATAAACGGCAGATTCCAACTATAATTAGATAAGAGTACCAGTTCAGGCATGCTGTTTATAAAGCCAGGTTTCTAAGCTTTCCTAACACAACCACTGCGGATCTTCCGCAAAGTTGGGCAACGTGTTCCAATGTTGAACTGCTTTTACTGAGCAGTTGCCTCCCATCTAAATTGCCGAACGTAGATTTCTGGCTGGAATAAAAAACTTGAACTTATTTTGTATGTAACAAGGGCCCTTACCATGTAGAGCCCTATGGGCCAAACACAAAGATTTGACACTGACCCGCTTGACAATTGATAACCAATTTAGAGAAGCCCATCCTAGGAAATCCAAGGCCTCCCCGCAGCCACATTCTGAATAAGCTATGAGCCCTTAAATATGCCCATTGCATATCCTAAGAATGAGAAATTGCCATTATCCATATGGTTCACAGTTAATACCTAGCCAACCACAGGCCTACCTTGAGAATGAAAGAGTGGTTCACCATTCAAATGCTCCCTAGCTAAGTCTGTGCTATGTGAATATACATACACACAAACATGGCCATATCTAAGCAGTCAAAAGTATGCCACTTGGTTGTTTGAGACCTGTCCAGAGATTTACCAAAGTCTCACCTGATCATTCTGTCCAGAACAGAGACCGGTCAGTTTCCCAGTTCATTACCTCTAACTGGGTCATAGATTTGGGCGCCCGTAACAAAGAAAGTGGCCTGCTTGCCTCCCTCTGCCAATCCCAAACTATTACAAAGGCTTGTGAATCTCCAACCTGTGCATCCCTGAATAGTTAAGTGTCCTGTAGGCATATAATGTCATCTTCCATTGCATAGGGGCCTGTGAGCTCCATACAAGGATAATAAATAACACTATTAAAGTATTCAAATTGTTCAACTGCCCTTTTCTGACCAGGTTCAGCGATATGCAGAATTTCATCTAGCAGTCCAGAGATTTGCTAGCCTTTTACTCAGCTATTCTGGAGAGAACTGAACCTCCATTTAGCAACTCTTTACCAGTATAGAGACTTCCAGGTCTCCCAACTGGCCACCCCTTACCACCTGGCAAACAAAGAGTTTCCAACTGGCTATGTGACAGATGATGTGAAATATGCAACTCTTCCACATGGGCATCCCTTACCTCTTCAGAGACTAGCAGGTCGCCTACTTTGCTGTCCCTAACCAGGGTTAGAGATGCGCACTCTTGCCACTCACTACTCGGGTTCACTGCTCCCACAAAGCGTTGGGCATTGATTAGGAAGCTGTAACTCACCTGCCCATCCGCCTAGCTCCTATGTGGGCAGTCATTTAAGTAGGTCCTAAAGACAGGCTAGTTTCCTAGAAATAGATATTTGGCCGACACAGGCTCAACGCCACCTTGGCTTATCCACCTTTAAGATCAATGCAGTCCCTTCTCTTAAATGTATGTAAAAGGTCAAGTGGAACACCAACAATCAAGGTTCTGCTTTTTAGCGAAAAGCTGTTGTATTCAGGGACTTCTACTTTTCTTTTTAAGTTTACACACGATTGAAAACTCTTAGCACTCAAAGTGCTGCTGTTTGCTAAAAACCCAGCAACAGAAGTCAAACATGACATAAGGTAACTTGGCAGTTCCTTCACCACATCATGCTACAATAAAGGGGATACCATTATGAAATTAGAGGACATTCAGAAGTAATATTAAAAACATATATTTTCACTTAACAGTTATGAACAAATTAAAAGATCAACCTCCCAGCAGAGGGGTGTTGAGAGGGCATTGATATAGGAATTAAAAGAATGGGGGCAGTCCCCGGTGATCAAAAATCCTCAGTAAGCAAAGAAAGAGCTGAATACCTTGTGAGAACAAGAACAGGCTTGTGAATTCTGTTAGTATAGTGATAACAGCTGGACAGCGATTATCTAGTCTGCACACCAGTATGTGTTCATTGGCAGTGCTAATAAATACTTCCAGGAGGTGTTCTCCAAAAATGACTGGTGTCAGACCATCTCTTTGACATTAGAAATATTTTCGTTGTGATTTGGATTTACAAATGTCAGTGTTCTTTTTCACTATTGCATGCCAGGCTATCAGTGCTGTAAAGTGCAATTGTATCCTTTACATATTTAATAACATATGGTTGCCTAATAACCCTGTCAAGAAATACTGGGAACACCCATGTAAATGATACACTGGTGACTCTCCAATCTTTTCTAATGGCTGTACCGGCAAGAGTTGCCAGCCAGTGGCATATTCATTACTGTAGTGCTTATTTGTACTGTCAATGAACTAAAATGTATTTAGTTCAAAGGGGAATTGCTACAAACGCTGCACCACAACCATTGCACTTTTTACATGCCAATCGACTTCTTGCGTTGAAACTGAAGGATTGGAGGCCGACCTTACGATGCCCTGGCCTCCTCCAAGGAGCCCTGCTCAAAATGCTGTGACAACAAACAAACAATTAGGAATTCCTAGCGTCACTTGAGCCCGGCTTAGACCAGCTATCATATATAACTAAAAAGTGGGCCATTGGAGACAGCCGTACCTTCACCTTCAGTCAGCAGAAATGCCCTCTGCCCTGTAACTTCACAAGTAAGCCGACACACAAACCTATAAATTAATTATATCAAGTCAAGAATAACTGAAGAAAATTAGTGTGGTATCAAAGAGCAATGGTGGACGTCAAGGTATGGGACATCCTCTGTGCAAGATAATGGAGTAAAACAATGTCTATCAAACACCATTTTGTGTATATGGTATTGTAGGCTATGTGTCATTACATCATTGATTAACATTAATAACAAACAATACCATCTTAATTGTTTTTGGCGCCTGCTGCGGGTGCATAATACACTCACCTATTTTACTGAGATTGGTACTTGTGATCGGCAAGATGCAAGAGGATATTCTCCAACAAACACAGTAACCCAATGTAAAACATTACCAGAACACAAACCAGATACCTGCAGGTTGGTTACACGCAGGGATCCGAAACAGGGGCATTTGTTTTTTCCTGTTTTTATGTTGTTTCAAACCTCTGAACAGTAGTTTGGAAACACTGGGTGCATGGGATAGCTGCATACATTTCTGAAGCCATCTTCTTTAGTATTGAACCTTGAGGTGCTTGATACCTAGAGACCAACGCACCAATCTCCTTAAGCTTTTAAACAGCGGGTCTATCTGTAACTAATAAAGTAAAAGAGAACAGCAGTTGATACGTGCACATTTTTGTGGCGATATGTTGAGTGTATCTGTTTTTCAGTTATGTTGTTTTGAAAATCCTATGCCGCATTGCTGTATGGCAAAGACTCACTACTACATGAAGCAGGCCACAGAGCTTCCGCTGATGTAAAAGCTGAGAGCAGCCAAACGACAACCTCTGAGACCCTCTTGCCCTGAGGAAATTTCACTCACCGTTCCCCTATACCCACGTTAATACCATCTTTGGTTCTGTTCAGTGGCGCTTCAATGCTTGGTCGGCCTTGTATGAGCAATGGCGGTTTACAGTTTGTAAAACTAAGTTGCTGAGGGGGTGGTGTTTTGCTACCTGCGTAAAAGTGGTAAGTTACACCTCATTTCCATGTGGGGGAAGTGGGGAGCGTTACTGCTCAGGTGAGTGGTGGGCACAGTCTTCGTAGCCGGGCAGGCAGCGGAGAAAGCACTGGCAGGGAAAGGAGACTGCACAATTTAATATAAAGAGCAGAGCCTCAGAGCTTTTATATAGCGCGAACTTGACCCAAGAGGGTATCAGAGCGCTTTACATTTAGGATCGTTGCGTTAAAAGTTACATCAGTTACAAGAGCATAGGAAGGTACAATACACAAAAACAATGTTGCAAGAATTCGTAGGAGGGAGGGGAGGAAGGAGTCATAGCGGGGAGACGAGGAGGAACTATGCCCAATGTCTGGCTCAGTAGGTGACGGTCAAGTGTCCAGAAGAGGGTCTATGATATCCAGGTAAACACTACATAATCTAGCCATGAGATTACGAAATGCAAAAACGTTATGGAAGGGAAGCAACTCATTTGAAACAATTTTAAATAGAAGCCAATTTCAGCTGTATTGTTGATTCAAGTGGCATCAAAAACTGGGGGATCTACTTAAACTTCTAGATGCTCTACTAAAAGTAAAAGGCTTGAACATGGATCAAGCCCCTCTGTATGCCAAGACACGTTGTTCCCCACGCTGTTCCCATAGACATGATCACTAGTTTTGTTCCAGTGAGCTTGAGCTTCTTTACTGTCTTCCTTTATTCCAGTTGGGGACACTTTGTCTTCACTTCAGTGACTGTAGCTTCAGCTTAAAAACTATTTACATCCTTTTAGTGTATATGTGTACATGTACAACAATGTGCCAGAGCTAATCAATTCAAGCAAGGATTGCGGATGAAGAGAACAAAATAATTGTACCAATTTCTGTAGGGCCCAAAATGGAAAGGCAACACAGCGGGAGGAGAATAGTGGTATTCACGTCAGACTGAGTCCATTCTAAAAACACTGCTGAGTTTTAGGACACATGTTGCAGAGTACCAGATGTAAAAATCCACCCATGTCAGGGTGAAAGACATTTGGTGTCTCATTCAACGAACACACCTGTTTGCCTATAGAATACGGGTTTACAGAGACCATTGCTATGGCAGTGGAGTGTCTGTCATATTTACCAACGTGTCACTGCAAAGGACACTTCACGTTTGAAACTTTGCCAGGACAAGCTATACTGGGTATCCTGTTTCAAGAAGCGTCTATGTCAGAGAAAAGGATACTTACATCTACGTGACTACTGTTTAATGTCGTGCTTGACGAGCAGAGTTGTGAACTCAGTGTTTGTTGCTGCACCTAGTAGAGAAGCTGCAAAAGAGGTGTGAGGGTAGGGATATGTATTTGAACAGGACTATTGATGGGGACAGTTAGTGAGAAAGAGAGCCTATGCGCGCAGGCTTTGGCTTGTGTGGTGTTTTTGCCACATGTGTGCATGGCAAAGAAAGCTCAACCTGTGTGGCCACTAGCATGGAGCTGCACATACACAATGTTTGAGAAACGTGTGACAATAGGTACAGTCACGAAACCCTACTCAGGACGTATGATACTCACACAATTAACCTTCTGCCAGGACAGAAATTTCAGATGTCACGTTTAGACGGCTAGTAGTGTTCAAGGCAATGGGTGTTTAACAGAGTTTTTATATAGCGCGAACTTGACCCGGTATAGGGTATCAGAGCGCTTTACATAGCACCAGTTGCGTTAGATGAGGACACATTAATTTTTTTTTTATGCACAGGTAAATTAAGTGATTTGCCGAGAATCACAGGATGTTCAGAGTCATTGCCGAGACTCGAACCCGGTTCCCCAGATTCAACAACGTTAATGATAGTGCCAGCAAACAGGGCAATGACAAAGTGCATGGTGACTGGATCTCGGTTTCAAGCAGTCTGAGAGCATTTGAGGATGTTTTATTAAATGTCCACACAAGATCTATGGACACTTTCCCATCAGCATCCACCAAAGCAGTGCAAATGTGAATTGCATGCAAATGTCGCAACTGAAGCTGTTGCCAATCCACAGCGCCGAAATCCAGGTAGCTCACTGTAGTTGTGTATGCCACGTTCCAAGTCCAGTGGCGTTAAACAAAATGATGGGGACCCCCTGCCGAATGTGATAAGGGGCGCCTGAGTCACCCATATCGCACAGATATGCATTTGTCTTAGCTCAATTGGTGCGCCAAAATATGATTCCGAATGTGGGTGCAGAAATAGAAGGGCCACACGATAATGGATTAAATAAATATGTATATCAGAAGAAATGTTAATCTCTTATCATTAGCAACAGTGAACGACTTTCACTGCACTGAGTCCATCACAGGAACCGTTTGTTGAAACGGGGCAGAGGCAGTCCGCCCTATGAGACCTCAGAAATAGAAATCCAATGTAAAGTCACAATGGAGGCCTGGTGAACACACCCCGCCATGCGGGTAAACTGTGCTCGTGGCCCGGGGAAGCAAGAAAGAGTGGTTAAAACTCTCTTATACTACGTAACACGTGTGGTGGCAGGGACATGTTTAACACACACTGCTTTGCATGGCACACCTTCTACCCTGCCCGTGCCTGCAACAAACCCACACAATGCCTAATTAGGGATTACTATGTTAACATCCATATTTTTACAAGAGTGCTAACGAAAATATTTCAAAAGAGCGTCATCACCTCTTCGCCCACCAGCCTTCACCATAGTGTATTAAACCCTCTAGTCTAGGTGAACCGCATTAGCACCCAGCTATTGTCTTCCAAAGTGGGTGTTACATTAAATACGGTCTTGAAGGCACAGGAAACTGTGCCAAACCGAACACCCCTTTTAAGTCTGAGTAAGGGCGCTGGGTGCTCTTTAACCACTTCAGCGCTAATGACAAGGGTAACTCGTCATGGACTTTCCATTGATTTCAATGGAAATTAAATAAGAAACTCAATAAAGCCTTAGCAGCCAAGAGGTTAACAGCCCTGTGGAGAAAGGAAACACCAGGGACCACATGCAACAGTCCTGCTAGGGAAGGAGATGCTGCTGGCAGCATTTATCAACGTCTGGTCCGGATAGAAGACAAAAATATGTCTCCCTTCCCCGACTTGTCTGGTCACATGATTACAGGCGAAAGAATGTTCTGGAGGAAGCGGGTCGCAGTCAGACCTCACTTTTATTGGCACTTTGCAGTCACCACGACTGCCATTGCTCCCTTTCATTCTCGCTCCTTACCTGCCACTGCCTCCGCAGCAGCAGTGCTGATTGAGGCTCAGTCATGCTTCACTCGGGAAAGGGGAAGTGAGCGGGCTGCGGGCGTGTAACTCTGGGCAGCCAGTGCCCTAGACAACGCCGCTAAAAGTGATAATGAAAGAAGAGGCTCAGAGGCCCGGCTGGGCCCCGCACATGCGCAGTTGTTGTGCACCATTCAATTCATGAAGAGCGGGCTTCTGAAGCCCTGGGCGGGCGACGGGGCGTGCACCATTTCATTAAAGACAAGCCTCTGAGGGCCGGCCGGGGCCCAGGCCTGCAACGTGCGTGCACCTTTTAATTTATCATGAGGCAGGGCGCACCATTTAAATTCACGATGTAAACAAGTGAAGGGGTCCCAGGAGCGCAAGGGGCATGGGCGTAACACAGGACCCCACAGGGGGCCCCTGGAGCACAAGGGGCCTCCCCGCAATGCGGGGGCTGCATGGGCCTGTGTTACGCCCCTGGGTCCAGGGCCATCTCCAGGTCTTCACCATTGTCCACCACTATCCGAAGGGCTCTATTTATCGTTCACATCAGTCTCTCAACTTCTCCGTTGGCTTGAGGCCACAGCGGGGTGATCTTTCTGTGTTTGATTCGGAGGGCCTCCAGATACGACTGGAACTCTCTCCCTTGAAAGGGGGGTCCGTTGTCGGACTTGATTTCCTCGGGGAGTCCCATCGTGGCGAACACGCGGTTTAGTACCTTCTTGACTTGTGGGAATGCTGTGGATGCGAAGACTTCCACGATTGGGAACTTTGAGAAGGAATCTACCAGCACCAACATGTGCCTTCCGTCCGGGAAGCTGCCGAAGTCGATACTAAGTTGAGTCCAGGGAGCTCGAGGTGCTTCCTCCGTGATTACGGGCGCTGGGATGGGTTCGCCCCCGGTGATCGTGCAGGCGTGGCAGGACCGTATCATCGCTTCCACTTGGCTGTCCATCGCTGGAAACCACACCTTACTCCTTAGGCGTGCTTTCGTTTTAGCCATGCCTTGGTGTCCCACATGGGCTAGGCTCAAAGCTCGTTGTTGGAGGCTTTCTGGCATGACAATGAGGTGCCCTCGCAGGATCACTCCTTCCTCTCCCACACTGAGTTCGCTGCGTATTTGCCATAGCTGCTGTCTAGCATGGCTTACTTCTGGTCGGAGGCTAGCGGCGCCCTCGAGGAAGCGGGCCCAGCGGTTTTCCTCGAGGGCTCGGCGGACTTTCGTCAGAGTCTCATCTTCTGCAGTGGCGTCTCCGATCTCTCTGAGCGACATGTTCTCTGGGCACGTGGCCTGCGTGACCATTTGTACAATCTCTTCCACTTCCTCCCCGTCCTCGGTGGGTAGCTGCTGTGAGGTGACGTCCGGGTGCCGTGACAGGTAGTCGGCGGGGTTGTGAGCCCCAGGCCGGAACACGACCTTGAATCGGTAGCCCTGCAGCTGGACAGCCCACCGTTCGATCCGTGGGGGAGCTAACCGTGAGGTCCCGGCAAAGAGGGGCAGGAGAGGCTTGTGGTCCGTGACCACCGTGAATTCTTGTCCACAGAGGTAGAGATGGAAATGCTGGCATGCCCACTTGATGGCCAGGGCCTCCCTCTCTATCTGTGCATACCTGGTCTCCGTGTCCGTCAGTGCCTTGCTGGCGTAGGCGACTGGCCTCCACTCTTCCGGCCCATACTCTTGCAAGAGAGCGACTCCTAGTCCCACGGGACTGGCGTCCACGATCAGTTCGGTCCGTCTCCGTGGCTGGAAGTAGGCCATCGTGGTGCTGTCCAGAAGACCAGCCTTGACATTCTGGAACGCTTTATTTGCGGCTGCGGTCCAGTCCCATTTCTGATCAGCTCGGGTGAGGGCCCGGAGGGGTTCCGCGATGGCAGCCAGGTTCGGAATGAATCGGCCGCAGTACGTGGCCATGCCCAAGAAACTGCGCACTTCGGTTGGGTTTCGAGGTGTACTGGCAGCTTTGATCGCCTCCGCTTTCTTAGGGTCTACTTTGAGGCCTTCCCTCGTGAATGTGTATCCGAAGAAGTCCACCGACTCTTGGTAGAAGGCACACTTGGCTCGGTGCAAGGTCAGCCCGTTATCAGCAAGCCTCTGTAGGGTCGCCCTCAGGTTGGCGTGGTGTTCTTCGAGGGTTGTGGAGTACACGAGAATATCATCGCTGAGGTTAATTACTCCTGTCAGACCTGATAGCACCTCGCGAATGGCGTTATGAAAGACCTCGGCCGCAGATGAGACGCCGAAGCTGAGCCGGGTGTAGCGACGCAGCCCTACGTGCGTCGAAAAGGTGGTGATGTACCTGCTGGCCGGCTCCAACTCCAGCTGGTGGTAGCCTGAGTTAAGGTCCAGTTTCGAAAACCATTTCGCCCCGTTGAGGTCCGCTATGATATCATCCATGGTGGGGGTGATATGCCTCTCGCGCTTGACAGCTGTGTTCGGAAGCCTCATGTCCACGCATAAGCGAATGGCTCCTGGCTGCTTTGGTTTGGGGGCGACGACCAATGGGGAGACCCAGGGTGTCGGTCCCGACACTTTCTCGATTACTCCCAGGTCTTCGAGCTTCCGCAGCTCCTCTTCTACTTGCGGCCGGAGATTGAAAGGTACCCGCCTGTGCCTGAGTGCTGCGGGTTTGATCGTCGTGTCTATGTGTAGTTTGAACCTCCGTCCCTTGAGTTTGCCTAGGCCCTTGAACAGCTCGGGGAAATCTTTTAGCATGAAGTCCGCGTGTGCCTGGTGCACCTGGTTGGCGAAGAATACCAGGCCAAGATCTTCCGCTGTGTGGCAGCTCAGGAGGGTGCCCTTCTTGCCCTCCGTGATGTGGAACTTGGTCTCCGTAGAGTATTTCCCATTGACCACGGTTGTTTGTATCACTCCTCGAAGAGGTAGGGGCTCAGTCCCTCCGTAGGTGTAGATTCCCGCCACCGATGGTGTCAGTGCCGGTTTTGGGGACATTCTTTCATATTGATCCGAGTCCATGACGTTGACGGACGCCCCTGTATCTATCAATGCGTTGACACTCGTCCCGTCAACCGTTATGGAGCACATGGGTGGCGGCCTCCTTTTCGTAGATGCTCGGCTGACATAGGAGACGACGTACACCTCGTCGTCTTTGTCGTCCTCGTACCTGGGCCGTCGGTCTTGCGCTTCGGTGTCAGGCGGAGGTCTCCCCTGATCGAGCGATAGCTGTTGGATTCGCTGCGTCACCGCTCGGGCACGTGGGCCTGCTGATCTGAACTTTCCTCCCCGGCAGACGGCGGCAAAATGATTTAGACGCCCGCACTTGAGGCACGTCTTGCCTTTGGCGCCGCACGTGGCGGTGGCAGGATGATCTTCGCCGCAGTATCCGCAGCGGTTGCTCCGTGGTGGGCCCTGTCTCTGCCTTACTGGCGGGAATCGCCTGTAATTTGCGTCTACCCGCTCTTCTTTGATGGTCGGGGTTCTCGCCGTTGTCGGGGTGATGACCGGGGTGCGCAATGCCACCTCCATCTCCTCAGCCCTGGCGTCGGACAGTTCATGTGATCTGGCCAGGATGAGTATCTCGTCAAGTGATATTCCTGGCTGCCTGAGGATCAGTTTTCTCAGCAGCTTCGACCTGCATCCGACTATAATTTGATCCCTGATTTCCTCCCGTGGGTCGGTGAAGGGGCACGTGCTTGCAAGACGACGAAGCCGAGCATAGTACATGTCGACAGATTCGGACTCAGTTTGCCACGCTCGCTTGAACTTGAACTTTTCAAAGTCATTGTTGAGCTGTGGGTCGAAATGCGCGTTGAGGGCTGCGACAGCGGCGTCGTAGTCATGCTCGGGTCCGGTATTGGGGAGCGACTTAAACAGATCATAAATCTCTTGACCTCCATATAAGATGAGGAGTGACCTCTTCACTGTCCCATCCCTCCCCCTGGTGCCTTTGAAGTATAGATTGAGGCGTCCGACCCACGCTCTCCATCGGAGTGCAGACGTTGCTGGGTCTGACGTTTCGCTGAAAGGCGGGATGGGCGCTGCGCCGGCGTGTAGGTGGGCAGGAGGTGCGGGTGCAGGCGGTCCCGCTAGGGCTTGGGCTCCCGCTTGGGCTTGGGCCTGTGGGAGGACTGCCGGCGCTGGTGGTGGCGGCTGGACCGCTGGTGGTTGTGGCTGAACAGCCCCGTCTTGGACCGCTCCTGTCGCGTCTTGGTTCATGGTGGGGCCCTATGTGAGGCGGTTTGGTGCTTTCCGGGGTGGTGACCGTATGTAGGCAGGGCACCTGGGGCTCCAGGGAATGGCAGGTCTTCGGGTGGTTTGCCAGCGCAGGTCACCCCTATGTGTGATGGGTTTGTTGTCCCCTGTTACCCCTTTCTGTGTTGAGCTTCTTCTCTTCTCTCTTTTCAATGTATTTTTTTTTTTTTGATGAATGCCTGTAGCAATGCTTGTTGGGTGTGTGCGAGTAGCGCGGGCCAGACAAGCACGAACCGGGCCGGGCGCGGAGCCTCGCGAGCACACGCGGCAGAGGCGCCGCTCAGCGCCGTCTTCAGAGGGGCGGGGTCCGCTGTAGGCCGCGGTCACGTGGTTCTGAAGCCGGGCCTCGGAAGCCGCAGGCGCACCTCCTCCACGCAGGCCGGCAAATCAAGGGGAGCGCGGTGATCGCGCAGGCGGGGCAGAAAGTGCACTCACCCGCAGGATGACGAGGCTGCACCGCTGTGTCGCGAGTCCCGCCAGCTGAAGGCGCTCCCTCATGGGAGACGCGTGGGCGGGTCTCGGGCAGCTGAGAATAACCGCACAAAGAAGCGGGTGGGCACCGCAGCAGGAAACCGGCAATGCGGCGTGCAGGAGGCAGCAGGCACGCGTGGTGAACAACCGGCCTCGTCGCCAGTGTGGTGTTCTGAGGTAAGGCCTAGCACGTGGCAACGCTATGCTTAATTATTGGACACAGACTCTCATATGCAGTTAGCCGGAAAGACCCCGAGCGGTCTTCCGCATCTTTATTTATACCCCGGCGCGAGCCCGCCCCGGGGTTGTGCGTGCGTGCGTGGGGGAAAAGATACAATGTAAGAGAGAGCCCGGGTGGCTCTCTACACATACCAGCACCTCAGTAGGCGCCGCCCTAACTTAGGCTTCCAGGTTAAATTATTCCTGAACTCACAGGCTATTGTGTAATGTTATTTTTAGGCACAATACTTTTGTCCTGATGATGATTCCGTGTATTGTGGTTATGGAATCGAAACGCCGTTGACCTATTGTCACACCATATATGCAAATGTATACCGATTGAGATATGCAACTAATGGTGTAACTGAATTTCTGTTATTAGTTTATTTTTCAGAAATCGCTCACTTTTTGCCTAAATATTTTCCTTTCTTTGCCTTTCCCTATTCTTTCATCTTGTCAATTTGTAAGCATGAGGGCACAGGCTTGTGTCTCACTCTTTGTGAATGTAAGATATTTTTTCTGTTGAATTTTCTGAATAGTAAAAATTTCTGTGATCACTGTCCGGCTGGACAAATCACGCAAACTAATATAGTTCCATTGTGTCTATATTTATCTAACTTTATTCCTACCATGCATAGGACCACTGTTGTTAGATATAAACTATGTTCCCCGAGGTCCAGTGCTGACTCGTTGGGTGCCCTTGTTGTCCTTCTGCTATGTCGATTGTAAATACAGCATATTGAGTAGAAACACTTGTAAAAGAGCCAGTCCTCATGGGAGGTAACAAATACAGACAAGGCGGTACTAAGGAGGGACAACTAGTCCCATTCATGAATCAAAAACAACCATTTATAAAGGACAGTAACCAGAGCCAATTGCAAAGAAGGGCATAAAATAGGCAGAGCTTCTATTCCATACCTTAATATAGCATGTCTCGAAGAGACAGAGCAAGCGCTGCCTATGCGAGCCCTAAAATGACTGTCAGTTCCTTTTCCTCTCACATTGGGGTGAGTAGCCATTATGGTCACCCCTTTTTATGTCGAGCATAGAGTCATTGCGCATATGCTGCTCTGCGAGACTTGTTGTAGTCGTGTAGGGAACAGAAGCCCTTCCCACAATATGCCTACATTTGCCACTGGCTTCCGTCATTTTCCTTCGTTAATGCTGGCTTCTGATTCGTAAATAGTCTTGTTAGTTAGTCCCTTCTTAGTACCGCCTTGTCTTCATTTGTAACCTCCCATGGCAACTGGCCCCTTTACTTAAGTTGTTACACAGTACGTGTTATTTAGACTGTAAGCACTACTTTCTTTATCAAGATTATTTTACTGCATGCATGACGTACTCTGCTAATATTCAGTCTATGGTGCCTTCTTTACTACCCCACCCTCCTTCCCGTTGTCTGTGCATTCTTTAACCCCGCACCCCCTCCCACTATTTGTACTGTCTACACCTCCTCCCTCCCACCCATTGTCCCTGTCTTCTTTAACCCCTTCCCTCCCTCCCATTCTCTGTGATGCCTACCTTACCCCCGCCCTTTCTCCCGTTGTCCATGCCTTTTATCCCCCCTCCACGACCTACCTCCCGTTGTCCGTGATACCTACCTTACCCCCGCCCTCCTTCCCGTTATCCGCGGTCCCTTCCCACACATGTATATTTTACCATTCTCCAAACTTTTAAACAATGCACGGGTAAGTGCAGCTTATTTGTTTCTACATACTGGAGGCATACTTTGCACTCGAGCTTTCTGTGTGATGCTCTATGGTTTGTTATCTTTCATCTTCAGCCTGCATACATTTTTATGATCCCTTTTATTTTTTTAAATAAAACAACAATTGTTACTGAGTTTATTTAAATTCTCCCGTGGGATGAACGTGTTGTGTTATAAAATAATGATCATAAAAGAAAGTTTCACAGCTTATCGGTTGTTTGCCCGCCCTGCTCTTATGTTCCTCAGAGTCTGCACCCAGCAGCTCGCCATGCACAATCAGCAGTACTGTCTACAACACCAGGTCCTCGTCCACGGCATCAGTTTCAGAGAACCACAGCGCATCTGTCAAGGGCAGGGACCTGGGGCAGATTTACATGGTCTGGCGCATCTCTGCAAATCAGCAGGCATGCGCCAGAACACTTGCAACACGCACAACCACCTGTGTGCCACCACTGATGCAGTGCGCCGTGGCGCACGGATGGGCAGATGCATGTCGCATCCCCCGGCGTAAAGACGGCGCATTGCTCAGGGTGCCCTATACCTAACATGCTGCGTCACTTCTTACGCCTGCTTTAAGCAGGCGCAGGGTATTGACGCAGCATGGCCGTAAAAGTGACTCAGAGAAATCTTGTAGATTTCACTGCGTCACTTTTACGAGGCACACCTGCGAGCGAACGCCCACCCTGCATTGGAACACCCACATGAAACCTGACGCAGATTTCAAGAGGCGCAGGGCTTTACAACGTGGCGCATCTCCCTAGATGCATCGCGTTGTAAATACGGCGCAACCTGGCGCATGGCTTACGCTGCCGCTGTGTCACAGAAGTGACGCACCGGTGGCGTAAATGTGTTGCAAGGAGCTTGTAAATCTGCCCACTGGTTTTTTATTTACTCTTACATCGATTATGGTTTTCACGGTTAAAACATAGCTGACATTAATCAATAATATCCAAAACTCAGTTGATTTATTTACATGGCTGAGACCCCAGTTGCAGCATGTTGGCCAGAGATGAATTTGGGAACCTTGCCTTCTAAAAGTGGATTTACAGGCGGCCTCACACAGCTTTAGATGCCAGTTTGATGTGTCTTCCCCTTGGAAGCAACCAACAAACTTAAATTCTTGGGTCTGTCTGTAATGCAGGCCATGTCTGGCTTTCCTTTATTTTGTAACGTGTGTCACAAGTCGGGTAAGCACCTTTTCCAAAGATTATCATGGGAATATCGGAGTCTTCTCAGCCGAATAAAGGGGCATATTACCAACGAGTAGCGATATTTATCGCTAACTAGGCTTTGCAACGATCTTTTTATCGCTAAGCATCGCTGGAAATTATCGCTGAGATAACTTGCTATTAGCAACGTTTTTCTCAGAAGTGATAAAAATCCTCACGCTAACTGCCAAATGAGAGATTATCCCTGGAAAATCAATGATAATCTCTCGAAGTTTAGCGTTAGCTTGATAATAGATGCTCACAAACTTAGCCATGATATCCACCTTCCAGGAAAATACCAGGTGTAAAAAAAGCAGCGCTAACCGCGGTTAGCGATGCTTTTTTGGTACATAACAGGGTTAGCGATATCCTTGATAATAGGAGAAATGTCGCTTAACAACATTTCTCCTACTATTTTTCTCTGGAATGCCCCCTTTGCGGGAAAAAAGGGTGCTAATGTGCAAATTTGCGTGTTAGCACCCTGTTGCTGATAGGGAGATAATTTTATCACCGCTTTCTTGGCTTTTAAAGCCAAAAAAGCAGAGATGAACCCCCTTGATAATATGCTCCAAAATACTCCAGGTTGCCAAATTTAAATAATGCGCAGAGGCTAACAATAATGACGCCAGGTATTAATAACACCCTTTTCTTTGTAGTTTCAGGTATTTTGTGCCAGGCTACTGCAGTCAAAAATGGGCTTCTTGCCACTGTGTCTCCTCTTACTTGCATATCAAGGCGTGGCAGGCCTGCGTGCAGCAGGGTGAATAAGAAGAGTAGATCGCTGTATAAAGAACTGCCTCATTTGGTATACACCTGTTACAACGCAACTTTTACAACTACCTACTATTACAACGCAACTTTTACAACGCATACCATTACAACACATTGCGCTGGGGGGCGCTCTAGGATAGGGAATAAGTATAATTTACTATCCAACACCTTCCCTAGTGTCCACGGGGACTGGAGTTAGAATAGTAAATTATACTTACCCCTATCCAGCACCTCAAAGCGCTATGCGTTGTAATGGTATGCGTTGTAATGGTCGCGTTGTAATAGTAGGTAGTTGTAATGGTATGCGTTGTAACATGGTACATCCTTTCGAACGCCATTTGAACCCGAAGTGTGGAGAGTGGACAAGATCCAAGGGACAATGGTCACCGCAAAGAGAAACGGACAGACCGTGACATGAAACATCTCGTGCTTCAGGAAGGCAACTGAAGCAGCTGCTGGACACCAGCGTGTGGAAGACATGGAACCAGAGGAGCTGGTGCTGGAAGACTTAGACTATCACAGTCCCCCGAGTTCTTTGCCAGGACCGTCACGAGGGGAGGTTCAACCGAGGCCAATGTCACCCGGCCTCGGCATCGAGCCGAGTCAACCAAGGGCAGTAGAGGCGAGCGCAGATCCAAGAACAACCCCGGCTGGGGTTGTCGAACCATCAGGGACCCGGAATCATCGCTACAGCCTGAGGCCCAATCCGAAGCCCAGCCAACGGCTAAGAGACTTTGCATGGACATCTCCCTGAACGGTGGTCCGAGTGTCTGGGAGCAGAAAGAACTAAAACAAAGGAGGGATGTAGAGAGCCACCCGGGCTCTCTCTTACATTGTATCTTTTCCCCCACGCAAGCACGCACAACCCCGGGGCGGGCTCGCGCCGGGGTATAAATAAAGATGCGGAAGACCGCTCGGGGTCTTTCTGGCTAACTGCATATGAGAGTCTGTGTCCAATAATTAAGCATAGCGTTGCCACGTGCTAGGCCTTACCTCAGAACACCACAGTATGGAGCAGGTGGGGTGCCTAAGGAGGGCACTAAGAAGAAGGAGCTAGTTCAATAGGGTTGCAAGCCACTTCACTGGAAAATTCCAGGGCGGGTGTGTCCGCCGGGCATACGAACTTCCTTGTTATGGAAGTGCCATGTTGAGAGCCGAGGGAGGTCAATTATAGTCCTCAGTGGCTCTTAGTTGAATACGGCTGGGGCAGTCCACAATGGAGGAGGGTATGGTCCACTGCAGGATTGCTGCATTGTAGAAGCGCCGCTGAAGTGAAGCCTTGGGCTCGCCCCTCCACGCCTTATTAGTGGCGTTGGACCATACCCTCCACTGAAATGGGGTCTAGCATGCCACATTCACTGATTGCCGCATAAGCTAGAAATGACTTTTCCTCCTGGTTAATTTCGTCAGGTTTGTCATGGCACAGTTAACCTGGAGGGAATTGGGTTGCGTGCAGGGTTTACTATCATTCTGATACTGGGGTAATCAGGGCCTTGTGCAGGGATGGGAATAATACGCCCATTTACGACGGGGGCCAAAATATCCAAACATTGCTTGGCGGCCCTTCTGCATCGGAATCATTAAGCAATATTATTTATGGCTAATGAAACAGGGTCATTTCTCACTATTTACATAAAAAGGAACGATCTCCGCCCCTCCCCCCAATACTTTCTTTTTAGCTCCGAGGTGACCCACCGTGGGGGGTCATAACCCTGTGAAATTATCACCCTCATTGTTGTCTTGCAGAGATAACAGGTGTGCTTACTTGTAGAATGACGTCATAAAGAGCTGTGCCGCATTGGTGTAAAGAGCCTGTTTCAGAACGACATCATTTGGGGCCTGCCGTAGGGCGGCATCACAAAGACATTCCTACAGAGGCCAGTTATTTCCTACCTAGGACTGCATTTTATTTTGATTATATCACCCGCGTTTGATCCCATTTAGTTCATATTTGCCTCAAGTCTCTCCCTCAATGTACCCTTTGGAATGCAGCAACAGCAACAAATATTGGATATGACACCCTAGAGGCAGGTATCATGGGTAGTCTTTTCTCTTACAGCAATTACAGTACTTGGTTTGATTTAAAAAGTATTGTCAATCACATCTAGTTAGCATACAATAAATCACATGTGGGCTACATGGGGTTCACGTGATCCATGGTCGATGTGCTAATACTACTTTCATTTAAATACAGTCCATTTGATTTCAATCAATGAACAATCTCTGGGTTATTAACATTTGTCATTTATCCGGCTATAGGTTGGTGCCTGTAATATCTCGTGTTAAGATTCGGACTGTTAATGCATTTTCTTCTTGTGTCTTCCTACTTGACTGAACTCACCGAGGAACCCTTACTTTCTTTCAACCGAGGCCTGAATGTCCCCACTGCATGATGCTCTGACTAACAGGCCATCTTTCTGTTCAACATGTGAACTGTGCAGTCAAACCATCTACTGTGACCAGGCCCACTGGTACTGTGCAGCAGTGGCGGTCAAATTAGGTAGTAGGTCTATCTGAATTATGAGGCAAGACACTGCAAATTATGCGGCATAATACAGCACATTCAGAGGCAGCATTATGTCGTTGCTTTGTAATAGCATAATAATTTCATCTGGGCAAATGTTTAATCTTATTAGTACCAGTTCTTTATCTGAAAACATCAATCATGGCCTGAAAGGTGGCCAATTAACTTCTTCACAGGGTCTCCACATCACCATGTGTGGTACTCTTTCATTGAAGCTTTTGGTATAAGTTTCTAAGCAGCATTGTTTGTTCAAAGCTGAGAGTTTTCACCAACAGGCAGCACTGCAGGAAAAGGCTTCATCTGCAGTTTTAGAATTTCCAGAATAGTCTGCAACTTCTATCTCACAGTGTGTGTGCCTCCCAAGGAAGGCCGTCGGTCATGCTAGATTGCACATTGTACCAGACCTGGGCCATATGTATCATACAAATTCGCATTCGCAAAGGCCGAAATTCGCAGAATTTCGGCCTTTGCGAATGCGAATTTATTAAATGGGATGTATGAATGAAAATCCGGTGCATAATAAGGAATCGCAAAATTTGCGATTCCTTATTTTGCAATTGCATTTAAGGAATCACAAATTTTGCGATTCCTTAAATGCAATGTCTGAAGCTAAAAAAAATTGCTAATTGGCCGTAAGGAATCGCCAATTACCACCAGCTTCAAATTGGTGGTAATGCCCATTTTTGCATTTTTCAAAGTGCCATGTGACTCACATACATGCCCTTAGGGCATGTATGTGCACCACATGTGCACCCATACTTATTTCAGGGGTGCAAAAGGGTGTCCCTTGGACACTCCCGCGCCCTTGAAATTATTCTCAATTTGCGATTAGCAAATTGCAAATCCCAAATTGAGGATAAATTCTCATTCCTTCCTATGGGCCTCCTGGCCCATAGAAATGAGTGGGAAAGTATTCCTTAATTGTGAATTCGCAATTTGCGAATTCGCAATTAAGGAATATTAAGAAATCGCTACAAAATTGTGATTTTCTTGATACATACCAATTAGCGATTCTGAAATAGCGATTTCTTAAAAATCGCCATTACAGAATCGCTAATTGGTATCTTGATACATATGGCCCCTGGAGAGGTATATGCACTGCAGCATGATTTAAGACTCACGCTTCGAGCAGCAGGCAGCCGACATTGCTCCTCCTTTGGCAGCCTTCATTTTGTCCCCGCAAGCGTGCTGTTCCATCTTTGAACCTGGAGACTCACGTTCCAATCCAGGCCTCAGCTAGGATCCTATTGGAGCAGGGTCAAGTCTGATTTGCATATGGCTGTGTCTTATCTCAGGTGGCATTGTGAGCAAAAGTGCAATGGTTTGGGATGCATCCCTGGGGATTGCCAGTGGTAAGATTGCTTGCGGTATTCCATTCATCACCGTTTCTTTGAATTATACATCTAGTAACTAGCTGATACCTTGTCAGGGCCACTAGGATTATGCGACAGGGGATGACTAAAACATCTAGCAGGTATGAGTAAATTATGCGGCAGGAAAAGCCATACTTGTCTGTTTAAAGCAGCACATTTTGAGTTAGTATTACTTCATTATTTTGTCACTGTTAGGCGAGCCTGGGTAGCGCATGCGCTGCTCTGCGAGGCATGCTGTATTCAGGTATGGGCTTGAAGCTCCGCCCATTTTCTGCCCATCTTTTCAATAGGTTCCTGTTACTGCCCTATTTTAAATGGTTGCTTTTGATTCATGACCAGGCATAGTAGTCCCTCCTTAGTATCGTCTTGTATGCATTCGTAACCTCCCATAAGGACTGGATTTTTTGCTTGTGTTGCTGCACAGTCTTTTATTTACAGTCTCTGAGCATTATTTTCTTTAATCCCCCTTTTTTAGCTGCTGTTGCAGGCACCACAGGCTCTCCCTAACCCACCCTGTTTTCCTGACATCGCGGAACCTGATCATGGACACTGCACTTTTCCCAGCACTGCATTTCTGCACGCACTATGCTGCTTAACAAATGCTTTTTTAAAAAATAAAAGCACCCCATACCGCGCTTTTACTTTAATGGCGGCCATGCTTTTTTCTTTAGACGCGGATCGTCTAAAGAAAGGGGCTTGGATGCCATTAAAGTGAAAACGCAGCACTTTTACAAACAAACAATTGCAATGCAAAAGGTTCGTATTTACGAGAGTTTAAGCTATTTGCATTGTAAATTACAATTCCTTTTATTTATGTTTTAAAAACCAAAACCAACACATAAATAAAAGGCATTGTCATTTACAATGCCATTAGCTCAAACTCCTGCATGTTGCATATGAGTTGCAGTGTCCAAATCCCAATTCAATTCAGAATTACCATCTAGCAGTACCATCTGAGCGTAGAAATTCTTTGTCAGTGAAATTGCTCTCCCATCCTCACTCTCCCTCCCTCGCAACTCCATCATTGAGTCAAGCCTCCTCCAGCCCTTGCACTCTCTAGTGTGGGTGTTCGAGGCACTCCTCCACCTGCAGGTTCTCCTGCGCCTCATCCCTGGTGGTCCAGTGGACCCATGTCACCCTTTTCTTGCTCCGCTTTCCACTCTGTTTTTCACTAGTTTTACCCTCTTTCCTCAAACTATTTTCCTGCACTTTTTCTGCTTACTGCACTTTCCTGCGTTTCTGATTGTTTCTCTGTTTTCCCCTTTAGTCCTCCTTTACCTCCTTTCCTGCATGTTTTCCCCTGCCGCTGCTGCCCCCGTGGCCCCTCCCCCCTGCAGGACCAGCACGACCAATCCAGCTCCCCTCCCCACTCCCGCCTCTCAGTTTTCCAGCCCTCCCCAACCCCTACTTAATGGAGTACCAAAGTTAAGCCCCTCTGTGCCCGTCTGCAACCCGAACACGACCAGCGCCAGGAACCCTGTACCTCCGCTAATAATACAACCCAGCAGCACTCCATGCACTCAAACCAGGCCACAACAACAACTGCAAGCTAGCATCACCAGCCAACACTCATGGATCTTTTAGCTGTCACCGCTGCTGGCACACCTGCAGCACTGCCAAGAACACGGATCCAGCACAACCCGCCCACAAGAACACAACCAACCCTGCAATGCATCCTCCTCAAAGTCAGATCCCTTCACAAACACACCACCAAAATCTGGGACTTCCTCGACAGCACCACCCCAGACGTAGTATTCTTCACCGAAACCTGGAGCAACACCACCTTGACCGGACATCGCCATTGCCATACCCCAAGGATACAAGATCTCCCTGAAGGACCACCCCACCTGCCCAGGAGGGGGAATCGCCTTCGTCCTCAAATCCACCCTTCACCTTAGCACACTCCCTGATGAGCCTGCAGACCTGATGGAACACCTTCATTCAAGATTCTGTCCAGCCCCACCGCCACCCAATGAGGAACACTCATCTACCGACCCCAGGACCCCGCGAACCCTTCTCCAACTCCATCACAGACATCATCTCCCTGCAGGTCATTGCATCCAGCAACTACACCCTGCTAAGAGATCTCAACTTCCACCTTGACAACCAATTGGACCCCAACACCACATCCGTCCAGGACAACCTCCCCAACATAGGACTCCGCCAGATCATGACCAAGCCCACGCACTCAGCAGGACACACCCTCAACCCCCTCTTTACTACAGGAAACTCCATCACCTTCAGCCATGCCACCGAACTCCTATGGACTGACCATCGTTGTGTCCACTTCACCTTCAGAACACCCACCATCCGCAGACATCAGCACCTGCTCCCATGAAGAAACTAGACCAAAATCCCTGACGACTAGCTCACCTCCTCATTCAACAATTTCACCCAACCATCACCCTTCTCAAGAAAAACAATACCCAAAGCAAGAAAGCCAGATGGTTTACCATTGAACTTCGAGAGTCCAGACGCACTTGCCACCGCCTCGAAAAGGCCTGGGGGAACACCAAATCCACAGAAGCCCACAACAACTTCAGTGCCGCCACCAACGCCCACCACCAACTCATCAGAGAAATGAGGAAAAAAGCTATTTAAGATAGAATCTCCACCCATGCGCACAATAGCAAAGAACTCTTCAACAACATTAAGGAGTTCGCCCATCCCACCAGCGAGTCCACTGACATCCCTCCTTCACAAGATCTCTGCGACAAACTTAGCACCTTCTTCCACAACAAAATCAAGAGCATCTATGACAAATTTGATGATGACAACCAACACAACCTCACCAACCATCTCTGACACCCGGAAACCAGTGATTGACAACTGTACAGCCCTCACCACCAAAGACACACTGAAGACAATGAAGTTACTCCACTCAGTGACCCCCCAAGATCCCCTGCCCCCACCACATCATCAACCTCCCCTGGTGACCACCTCGTTCCCCGATGACTGGAAACACGCAGAGGTTGCTCCCCTCCTGAAGAAACCCTTGCGGACCCCACCGACCTTAAAAACTACAGACCCATCTCCCTGCTCCTTTTCCCAGTGAAAGTGATCGAGAAAGCCATCAACAGCCAACTCGCCACATTCATCGAAGAGCACAACATACTAAACTCCACCCAATCCGACTTCAGAAAAACCCCCAGTTCGGAAACTACCCTCCTCGCCGCAACAGACAAGATCTGCACCCTACTGGACAAAGGAGAAACTGTATCCCTCATCCTCCTCGACCTCTCAGCGGCGTTCGACACAGACTCTCACTGCACCTTAATACACAGACTCCATGATGCAGGAATCAAGGACAAGGCCCTCTACTGTATCCGTTCCTTCCTTTCCGGCAGAACGCAGCAGGTCAGACTCCCCCCTTTCCTCTTGGACCCTACACCTACCACCTGCGGAGTCCCCTAGGTCTCCTCCCTCAGCCCGACCCTCTGCAACATCTACAAGGCTCCACACACCTGCATCATCAGAACCTATGGACTCAACATTGTGTCATATGCAGACGACACCCTACTCATCCTCTCCCTATCTAACTAACCCAACACCACCAGACACAACTTTCGAAAAGGCATGGTAGCCATCGCCAAATGGATGAAAAACAGCTGCCTACAACTAAACACCAACAATAAAGAAGTACTCATCATGGGCCCAAACCCCTGGAGCGACACCTGGTGGCCCCCAGTCCTCAGAAACCTGCCAACCCCCACGGACCAAGCACGCAACCTGGGAATCATCCTGGACTCCGAGCTCAAAATGGACCACCAGATCAACTCCATCTCATCTTCCTGCTTCCGCACCCTCTGCCTCCTTCGTAAGACCTTCAAATGGATCCCCATCGAACACAGAAAGACCGTCACTTTTGCTCTGGTCACCAGCAGACTCGAGGGTGGCTACGCACGCTACGTCGGAGAAAACAAAAACTTCACCCGCATGCTACAGAACATCCAGAACGTCACTGCAAGACTGGTCCTCAACCTGCCAAAACACTGCCAAATCTCGCAGCACCTGCGCACACTCCACTGGCTCCCAGTCGAGGCTAGAAGCACCTTCAACATACTCACCCACGCACACAAGGCCCTCCATGACACCGGACCAGCATACCTGGCTGCCAACTCAAATTCCACGCACCCCAAAGGACCTTACGATCAGCCCAGCTCTCCTACGCCATGGTCTCCCACACAAGAAAGACCAGATCGGGAGGCCGCTCCTACTCCTTCCTTGTGGCAATAGCCTGGAGCACTCCACCTCAGACAAACATCATCGCAAGACACCTCAAATCTGGCTCTTCGACAGGCCCCCTCTTTGATGGACTGGAACCTGCACCCCCCAACCCCTAGCACCAAGAGATTCTTACGGGTGAGTAGTTGCACTACAACAAAAGCAAAAGCTTGATTGATAGAAATTGAAAATAATTTGAAATAAAGTTTGGGAAACATGATTGATGCTATATTGCTGCTCATTGGTCCAGTTATTTCTGTGTACAGTACTATTAGTAAATTGAGTTTTGATGGCTATTGGTTTTTCTATCTTCACATTACTCATTGATCACTGAAAGAATATAATATTGAAAAAACAGAGTTTGTTATGTTAGATTTATATAGCGCCAAATCACCGACAGGTCTCTTAGCGCTTGCTTTGGGAACCCGTCCTGGCTTTCCCTGTGAGATAACCCCTACTGGGCATCCCCAAGGTGAAGACCAGGCATCCCATCGCGATGGGCCTTAGTGGAGATTAGGCAAGCTGTTGCCCAGAGTTGCAGAGTGTGAACCCATGATTCGAGTAGGCACCGAGGCGAGAATTATCGAGTCCGTGGACATTTTTGAGCTCAAGACCCTGCCGCGTCGGGAATTGAACCCTGGTCCCGGGTCTGACCTCTGCATTAGGGTCTACCTCCTCTCACCAGTGAGCCACACTTCTCCACTTGGTGAGTGGCGCTGCAGAAAAGAAATGCACGCATCGCTAAACTCTATTTATTTAATATTGTACGTTTTTCGTAAGCAGTGCAACACACCACCTTTGCCGTTATACTTGCAACCGCCTTTGTTAAAGATTAAGGAGTGCCTTGCTGCTGAAAATTAGGTCATGTACAGGGTGTCAGTGGGAGAGATTGTCGGGCCTGCAACATTAGACAGAAGACAGTAATTAATGAAATAGTGCTCACAGACTGTAAATGAAACATACTGAGTAGCAACACATTACAGGAACAGTCCTTACGGAAGGTTAAAAAAGGAGAAAGGGTGGAACTAAGGTGGGACTACTAAGCCTATTCAGAAATCAAAAGGCAAAATTTACAACAGACAGTAAGATAAGTCAATTGAAAAGATAGGCGAACAATAGGTGGAGCTTCAAGTTTATAACGGAATCCAGCATGTCTCGAAGAGGAAGCTTGAGCACTGCCTAGACCTGACCTAAAATGAAGTGGGGGGACTAGGCAAGTTAGGCAATATGCAAGCAACATGGTGCATGACATCACAGTGCAAGACATTGCATGTGGCTTCTCAGAATGTGGCATCAAAAGAAGTGGCATCACAACCCATGACCTCACCGGAAGTGACGTCATAAGAAGTGGCAACAGCATCTAAAAACCACACAAGTATGTTTTGAAGGTCTATCATGTGTTCATTATAGTGCCTTATGAGAATTAGATTTTGCATAGGGGTTGTGCCAAAAAGTAATTAAACCTGACGCAAAATCAGAACTTCAACTTATACACTTATATATTTTTACCTTTGGCAAAAATGTGTTACACAGAGAAATGTGGCAATATTTTGGTCAATTGTTTGCAAAGACTTCATTTTAAAATATCTCATGGCGTTAAGGCACCTGCTGTGTAGATTTATATGTGCCCAGAAAATCTCAGAGAATAATAATAATGGGAAGTTAACTCTGGAGGTTGATGTATTTGCTGGAGAGATCTGTGTTTTATTTAGTTCCAGGGGTGAATACAAGTAGCATAGAGAGTTTATATGTATCCAGCAAAGGACATAGTGTAACATGCAAAGGATAGATTTGTATTTTCTTTAGCTAGGTAAGAGAGTTACTGCTTTCAATACCAATATACGTTTGTCACTTGCAGGTCCTAAATTGAAATCCTTCTAATATAGCTTGGTGAGCAATGAAGGACATATGACTCCCAAATTTTGTAACCCTCACTATCCTGTGTAACATTTCCTATCAATTTATTGTGTGTGCATGTGATGTAAAGCACCCTAACACCCTACAACTAGATGAGTAGCACTATAAACAATAACAAATACAAACTGGTATTTAAATTGTTATTTGTGTAAATACTGTGGCAAACCAGACATTTGACATTCTCTTAAATATGGGGATGGAACAAAGTCAAAAGCATGCCTCTCTTAAGTACCTTTTAAAAAACTAAAAAACTGTGCACCTTGGCTGTACCTCCTTTGTGTTTACATTTAGGTGTGAGGCTCCAGATAGCTCCCTGCCAGGATACTCCAACAAAAAGAGCCCTAATGGCCCCCTAACTTTGGCCTTTGTTATGGGCCCAGCTAAAATCTGATAAGCCCCCTCCCTGCCGTTGTTGTTAGGAACTATAGCAGACATGTACTGGCACTGCTGAATGTGTCCAAGTATCTTAAAATTACACCAGGACGAGTTCATTATATTTCTATGGAGGCCAACTTCTTAGCAGGGTAGAAAGCATCCTGTGAAAATAGTGAGTTGATACTCTCTACCCGCGTGTTCCTTCGGCACGTGTCCTCCAGCCAGGTTTTAAATCACCTCCGAAACTTCAAATGGTAATTCTGCTTGAAGGTAGAAATGGGTGTTTTGTAAGAGCCAGAGCTATTGACTTTGGAACTGATGTTGAGTTTAAGTCGACTCAACTTCAGTGGCAGCCGCCACAAACAACAAGCATTTGCAATGCAATAGGTCTCGCATTAGGAACGTTTGAGCTATTGGTATTGTAAATGTCACATTTTTTATTTATGTGTTGGTTTTGAAAATAGAGAAATTAATAGCTTTGTCATTTACAATGCCAATAGTTTAAACTTTCGCAAATGTGACACCTATAGCAGTTGTAATGCAATATGTGTTGTATTTACGTGACTTAGATGTATTGATATTACAATTAACAATGGCTATTAATTTTTTAAAATAATTCATACTTAAATAAAAGTTTTTGTAATTTATAATGACAATAGCTTAA